>NC_137234.1:18868528-19093528 GCF_949987685.1 Ammodytes marinus | reverse complement strand
GAGAGAGACACAGAGGAGGGGAGGAGAAGAAAGGAGAGTAGAAGGCCTGTCTTAATTGGCCTGTGTGGCCACGCTGGGCTCTGATGGTTTGGCCTTGCCAAACCCTGTGCCTCAATAGTTGGCCTGGCCTTACATGCATCCCGTGCATTCGGCCAACCACAACTAACTCTAGTGTGCTCTTTGGCAGTTTCCAATGTCAGGCCTGGGAGAGTTGTGCCACCCACATCTACACTCTGCTCCACACAGTTCAGGAGGCCTCTCTGATGGGGATGGATGCATGGGTTTCGGTTTATGGTTTATTTAGCTCCGCCAGTTTAGGTTGAGGTGGCATTTCTGTGCTCTTTCTATTGTTTTTATTTAGGATAACGTTATAGCAATTGAATGCCTCGGTTCTAGATTTTACATGCCAAATACTGGACAAATACCTTTAAGCCTTTCACATTGTTCAGTTCAGTTCTGTTTTTGCACAACTAATTCATTACTACACTGTAATCCAGTCAATAGATTAAGATGTAATTTCCCTCTGTCTATTACAATGACATTTCTTTTTTAAACCATGCCCCACCAGTGCTGCATCAGCTTTAATGATAAACGACATGATCTAACCAGCATAACCATCAAACTTGACAATCGAGAACATAAGTTCATGACTTGGCACAATTTAACTCGGTTTGGCTGGTTTTGGTTGACTTATGTTGTGCCAGATGCTGCCCTGTCAGGAACAGTGGTGACATGATGAGCCCTGAGGACCAAAACGTTCCTGATCTCATTACCAGGCTCTGGAGAGTCACACTATGTATACCTGCAGGGAACAAGCTTACTCCGATAGTAGCTGCTGGAGAACACACACACACACACACACACACACACACACACACACACACACACACACTCACACTTGCCAGTAGGTTTTAAAAATGTCAGCGAGAGTAACATGTTTTATTGGGATTGACACTTTAAAGACGAGCGCTATTCATGCATTTATCAATTAAGGGAAGGAAGTAATGGTGCACACTTCCCATACTCAATGAAAATATGTGAAATTCTGCAAGTGTTTGCATGCAAGTTTGATTTGTGCATGATTGTGTGTGAACTTGTGCAGCCTCTGGCCATCCTTCAGAAACGAATACATTTTGACAGCATGCACTTCCAGCTGAGTGTTTTCCACTCTCTTTTTTTTGCAGATTGATGGACTCCTTGGTCGGGCAATAAGGTTTCATGAGACAGGCAAAGGTGATTTAATTGAGTGATTTACGACCATAAAAAACAGAACACAAGCTCCTCTACACCGTTGGCCAACCAGTCTCCCCACTTTCCCAGAAGCAACTCACGTGCATTCCATCACTGTTATGCAGAACTTTGCACTTAAGCCAAAGCAAAAGAAATGTCTGGCTCTCCTGCTTGAAAAGTTAAAACCCCCTTTGATACCAACCTAAAACAGAACGGAGAGCTAGAGTCAACTCTGCTGCACCCAGATAACCCCAGTGCGAAACACTTCCATTCTGGGAACAAAAATGCAAAACTTGAAATCTGCCCGGTAACAGACATCTCACTGGTGTATGTGCATGCATGACAACAATGAAAGGTCGTGCCATTTTCAGAATATGCATGTGATAATTTGAGACGTGTCGGTTACTTAATTTAGGTGCCAAAGTGTAGCTTGCTCCAACAGTCTAGCAAGCCACTGGATGATGGAGGGATGGATGCGGGGATGGGTGTGCAAGGTACAGTGAGAACAGGTCAGGTTTATTGTGGCATGTAGTCAGCAGAGGAAGGACTGAGAAGTTGTGGCCAGCCTGCTTGCCACTCTGTGAGGGCGTATTTCCACTTTGTTTCCGAAGATTCTTTGTAATGCCTTAAGATGTAATAAATAATTTATACAGGGCATATAACATTTAATTGATATAAAAATATTTCAAAAATGGCCCTCAGGCTCAACACATGCTGAAAATTGTCACCACACATCCAAGACTGTACAAAGCAGTGAATCCTTTAGACATCATATGTTTGATAAAATGTTTTTTTTATTGATATTAAAAATGAAAGTACATGAATTGTGCATTTCGGACGTTCTAGCGTGCAGAGGTTAAATCAATAAAATACACACAGGCTGAGTGAGCTACTGACACAGAAAAACGTTGCCATTGCCCCGCAACATACCTCTTCAAATTCAGCGAAAAATAAAAGTGGTTGTCTTTTAACGCCATTCATAAGAACACTAGAGTAGCCTCTTTGAACATGACAATAGTGAATGAATGCAGTCCTAGCAGGAAAATATAGAATAAAATATAAAATATAATATAATTTATTATTGTTACTAATAATAAGTATAATAATAACAATAATAATAATATTAATATAATAATAATTATAATAATAAAAAATAATTGCACTGCCTGCTTTGTTGCACAGCTGAATTAGAATATAATTAAAGACATGACGCAGCCTTGATAATAGACATCTCTCAGACAGAATAAAGATATGAAGTATGAGCTTGACTCTTAGCCACAGTGGAGCGAGTATCCATTAGGTCTCAAGTTCAAGAGCGATGCATGACACGGAGGAAACATGATGTGGCACAGATTTACCTTGTTTCGGACATGGGTTTCGGTAGTTTGTCACTGAGAGCTATATATCATTGTGGCCAGGTATGCCCTCGGCTGCCCTCCCACAACAAGATTAGCACTTACACTCAGCAACTATAGCCCACTTCTACCGCAGAGAGCATAGATTGTTTTTATTTTATTTATTTTTCCTGAGTGCTTCAGAAAAGGTTCAGCTTGATAGCCCTTCATCAAATGCATATTGGATGGAGTTATTATTGGAAGATTGCTGAGGGGTGAATGGCCGCCTAACAACCCTGCCCCCCCGCCCCCTCCCTCGACCACCTCGCAATGCAAATACCGATTCTGTTGATGCATAAGATCAGGAGCATTGTCTTCTAAGAGTAGAGTTGAGAGGATAGATAGATAGATAGATAGATAGATAGATAGATAGATAGATAGATAGATAGATAGATAGATAGATAGATAGATAGATAGATAGATAGATAGATAGATAGATAGATAGATAGATAGATAGATAGATAGATAGATAGATAGATAGATAGATAGATAGATAGATAGATAGATAGATAGATAGATAGATAGATAGATAGATAGATAGATAGATAGATAGATAGATAGATAGATAGATAGATAGATAGATAGATAGATAGATAGATAGATAGATAGATAGATAGATAGACTCTCTCCTTGATAGAGAACAACCTTAATGTGACCTTTGTTGGTTACTAGCATCATAGCAACACCATTACCTTTAATTTAGGCATCAGCCAAATGACTTGTGTGTTGTAGACCTAGTCAAACCTAGATCTACAACTGACCGGTTATTTAGACCCAAACAAACACACAACAACCTCAGTGGCACTGGCACATGGGCGAGATGTTCCTTGGAAGATCAAAGGACACCATGCACATTTAGAAAGACATGATTTAATGAAGGACTGATCATTCCCCCGCCATCAATACTAAAGTGGCTTTAAAACATAGTGGGTTTGAGTACAATCACTGTTGAACAGTTATTTTTCCAATAATAAAAGTCACTCGTTGATGCTTTCCTTTATCCCAGATAACCCTGACAGGCTTCTGGACATCCATGCAGACCAACGTGTTTCAGAGTATGTGCCTATGTCTGTGAAAAAACATGCCAAGCAAATCCAGGCTATGCTGCTGTTAAAATATTAATTTAAAGTAACTATGGCAAACAAACAAAAAAGGAAAAAAAGACATTATTTTTGGTACAAAGCATCTACAAAAAAAGCCTTACAACTCCAATTGGAAAACAGAGATCATACAAAATAACCGTCAGTTGAGCATCAGTGCTACGTATATTATTTGGACCAATTTTTCAAATATATTTTATAACAAAATAAATAATGCCTTTATACAGTGCCCTTATTTGTATTTCAACAAACAAACAAAAAAGCTTGGCGGCTCATTACGCAAGATACAGCTCAGACTAAAGGAAAATAACACAATGTCCCTGGAAACTAATTATATATCTATATTTATATATATATATATACATATATATACATATATATATAAAGATGTATATATATATTCAAGTATTTGTTTTCAGGCAAAAGCATGTGAATACTACTGATATACATTAAAAAATAAAATGTTAGTTGACATTATTGCTGCTGTATTTTTCCCTTTGTATTGAAATTGTGTGCCTTTCTTTAGAACTGTAAAATAACATCATAATAATAACCAAGGAAACAAACAAACAAACAGACAGACAAAAAAAAAAAAGCCTAACTTGGAAAAACAGGAATGTCACGGTACCAGAAACTGACGGGGTTTTCCATTTTTTTCATTGACACATTGATATGAAAAGAAAACAGATAAAAGACAAAATAAAATAGAATCATCATTATCCCAATTGCTCTTTGTCCATGACATGTTACTTCCTGTCAGAGCAGTCTGCAAAACCATGGCAAACCGGAAGTTCTGTCCCAGAACTGTAGTACTGTCCCAATCCAGGCGGTCCACAGTGTCCCATATGTGTCCCCACACTGTTCCCTGTGTGTGGCAGCCTCAGAGGGACAGGAGGGACAGGGACGGGGTCTCAGGTCCCCCTTTGTTAGTGATGAGCAGCCGCTTGCTGTGAGCCTATATGCCGACACAGCCCTCTCAGTGACACTTCCCCCTTGACATTGCCACTGCCAGGAGCTCCCCAGGTCCTTTATTTTCCTTTTTTAAAGTCACAACTTTCCTTAAAACGGAAAGTTTTATTATTCATTCAAAGAAAAAAAACGTGCTTTTCAACCTCTTCTTTGAGTCCATTCCCAAAGCTAGCACCATGACATTTTTTTAAGCTACACGTTCATTGTTCATAAAAAAATAGTGCCATTTTTTTCTTTACTTTGACGTAATCCGTGGCAATGTGCAATTTTGCAGACTCTTTGCTGCTTTTTGTTTGTGATCAAAAGGTGCTGGAACAGGAATCTAATTTTACAAAATAATTCCTTACAGTGTGGAAGTCCCTTTATAGGTAGAGGTGCAAACTAATAAGAAAAAGAACTAACAGAGATTTTCTTTTTGCCTCAGGAAAAAAATGATGTGGAATGGATTCTTTCATGCAAGCTGCTCTTCACTTTCAGTTGGCTTCCACAAGGACAAAAAAACATTCCACTGGGGTGTCCTCTTGACACTTGCAAACCCCAGATCTCTTTCATCTTCTTTTCTCCTTGGCCGTTTGTCTGTCGCTTTAAGGATCCACCTGAATTGCATTCAGCCAAATTGTTAACTTTCTGTTCATCATTTGTGTTTGTGCCTTTTGTGTCGGTGACTGAAAGAGAGAGGGAGCGAAAGAGTTCAGACAGGAAGAATGTGAAGGCATGTTTGTGTGCCGGAGGAGGGTGGGTGGGGGTTGAGGGGGGGAGCATTAGAAAGGGGCAAGGGGGTCAAGAAGTAGTTGATGAGAGCAGGGGGAGGGATCGGTGGGCTCGGATAGGGCAGGGGAGGTCAAAGAGGACTGCCACAGAAATGACGTCAGAGACAAAGCTATAATCCCCTAGTCTTTTTTTTCTCCCTCCAAACTCTTGTCTGTGCAAAGGGCTGGCAGCGGGGCTCATTTGTGGCTGACAAAGTTGTCCGTGGTGAGCAAGACAGGAGGCAGTTTGCTGGGCAGGCTGATGAGGGGCCGGTGGAAGATGGCTTGCTCCTCGGCTTTGATCTTCTCCGCCTGCCTCCGATACTTTTTGGCCCTCAGGATGGCGGGGACACCCCTCCGGAGCCGCTGGGCCGCCTTCCTCTGCCACACCTCGTATTTGGAATACTTCACGGTCACATGCTGCTTCCTTGGGACTTCCTATTGTGGCGTGCCGGATGAAAATAAGAGGAAAAAAGGGAAAAGAGGGAGTGAGTTCATTAGAAGTGATAAGATACTGTTGCACATACTTACTACAATGGAGGAAAGCCTTTGTTTGTTTTGTTTTGAGAACTTTCAGTCATTGTTGGGGCCAGTCAAATGGAAAATCAAATGTCATTCTTATATAGCGCCGAGCCGTCATAACAGACTCGCCTTTGCCTCCAACTTGCCCTTGTTTTGGTTTCCTTGACTGAGAGAAGCTGTCAACAAGTGCTTAGTTCAGCCTCTTTAACATACTGTCAAAGGGAAGGGCGGTCACTGGCCTCATATACATATAAGGAGCAAGTCGCCCGTTAAGCCAAACGACCCGCTGAACCGTGTAACCTCTGAAGGCCGAAATTAAACGACCCATAAACACATTTCATTTAATTTCAAACCCCTCTATTCTTACACGGCGAACTCTTTAAAATACGGCGTAAGGTTTTTGGGATTGAAACAAAGTGGGAGTGGTAGCAGAAGATATGCGTGAGTAGCCGGTGCTGCATCTGAATGGCTTGTTTTGGTCCTGCCACTTGAGGAGTGTTTATCCCTCTTCATTCACTCCAGGCCTGCTCAATAGCCCAAGAACAGCTGGCCCTCAGAGCAGGCTGTACCCATCAACTCTCCCTGCCCAGACAAACTAGGGACATGTCCCAACTAATTCCCTTGCAGACTCTCTCTCTCCCTCTCCCTCTCCCACTCCCACTCTCACTCTTTTTTATTTTTTTTTGCATTTCATGACAGAAAATACATTATTTTCCTCATGACATCACCATGTTTGTTCAGTTATTTTGTTGACATCACAAACAATATCAAAGGCAAAGTGGGAACATTATATACATCTTTCCAGCCTTGTCTAAAAATAAAAAGTATTTATTTTAGAGGTCTGGAAAGCAGCCCGGCTCAGTCTTGTGAATGCAGTGAAGGGGCCCGAAACGTGTTGACGCTTCCAGGCATGTTTGTGACATATTTCGAAGAATCTCTAATTGCTGGGTCAGGTGTTCCTGACCACACAGATCACAATGATGCATGCCAGGTTTCGGAGAGCATGCTGTTGCATGACTAATAATCGCACAGTGTGTTCTGAATCGCAATTCAGAACACACTGTTTTGTTATGGACCAGCACCCACACACACACACACACACATACACACACATACACACGCAGCCAGTCTGTCTCAGACAGTCAGCCTTTTTGTCCTGAATGTTATGTACTTCTTGATGTTTTCCACGATGGTCAGCACTTTGCTTGAAAAGTAACTGCTTACCAGTGACCAATTGAACAAGTTAAACCTGTCTGTGCTCTGCGCTATGTGTCAGGGACATACGGGTGAGGCTCATAGGTGAATGGAGGCGCAGGAGATTGCAGGACAGATATAGACTAGCGGATTAGTTAAATGTTTCCCACAGTGGCGTGTTGTTGTTGTTGTTGTCGTCAAGACGTACCTGTTTTAGTGGGGGCATGACGGGTATGACCTGTAGAGAAGTGGCCGACACGTCCCTTTCGGACTTGGCGGGTTTGGCACAGTACTGCTCCAGCAGGCCGAGGTCACAGCTACGGAAACAGCACTCCTCCACGATCCCACGGTTCTGGGTGCGCCGGTTGCTTCCCCTGCTGGTTGGCCGACCTGAAGAAGAACCACAACAGGGGATGAAGAAAAGGCCACGAGGAAAGGGGGTAAAGTTTTTTACGGCCTAAAAAACACAACACTGGCACCAGTAAAAAAAACAAGAAAAAAAAGGTTGTTTTCGCAGGATTACTTTGACAATCACAGCAAGTCCACGGAACAAAGAGGATAACAGGAAATCTATGACCAACTGAAACAAATCTTTTTGTTTGTAGAGGATAATCTGATTAGGCCTATCCGGAAGTCGTTTAATGAGTGAATACACAAGTAAACACCAAGGCGCTGTAGACAAACTAAAAGAGTGACGAGAGAGAGACAGGGCAGCTAAACTCTCGGAAAGACCTTTTGTCGGAACAATTACATAAAATGGAAACTCTTCTGTGACCTTGTCCTTTGTCAAGTCAGCAGAGATAAAGAGGATGAGTAGGGAGAAGAGAGGGAGGCATAGAGGTAGAGAAGACAGGAGGGAAGGGGATCAGCTCAGAGAGGGAGTGTGAGGGTCAAAACAGAGGGGAAGAACGCAAAACAAAGGGGTAAGGGAGTAAACATGGGAATCCATGACCAATAAAGGCCTTGTTTGAAGTATTGCGCCTCACACAAAGTTGAAGTTATCTCATGATAGGGATGGCAAGATTTGACTGCAGTAAGAGGAACATGAGAGAGACAGGGACCCATGATGGAGGAGGAGGGATAACTGTTGGCTTAAATTGGATAAGGATATTTCTGATTTGAGCTTTTGTGGAACACAAACAAACTGTCTGCATGTCAAATGCAAAAATAAATATATTACACATATTTTTCAAAATGAAATGGTGTTTACTCTGCTGCCGATACTGACAGCTGAGGAAGGTGAAGTTGTGTCCACCGCAAACACCGGCAGACTGTGCGAAGGGAAGCTTATCCATCTGAGGATTAACAGCATTCACATAATGCTTAACAGCTATTCCCACATCATTGCCACAATGGAAGAAATGATCAGAATTGATGTTAGGGAGCCTTACTCTTAACCTGACATAAAAAAACAGCTCCCCCCAACCCAGCCCCCCTTCCCCCACACTCATCAGTGTGGTCGCTTGGCCTGGGAACAGTGGTGCTGAGGTGACTGGTATGCCTCTTGGGGTGCTATTACTATACTGGTAAACAAGCGGCCCATTGTCTCGCGCAGAGTCGTGTGTGCCTTCACAGCTCGCCGGCCTTTCATATGCAATGAGAGGTACGGTGTATAGTGGGCAGAAAGCGCACACTCAGCAGACCGGCCTGGGCCGGGTCTTGAGACACACAGCTGGCTATAATCTCTCTCTCTCCGTCAGTGTGCGTGCACGAGAAATAAAAAAATACCAATCACGCATACAGCACAGCCACATACTATCCAAACAGATGTGTGCGCATGAACAACAGAGATACCCAACAGAGGGACTTAAAAAGTGAAACGACATTTGCACTTGCAATGGGTTTGAACCTACTGAAATAGAAGCCTCTGTCTTCACAGACAAACTGCAGCGCATCCACCAGCTCTCCTCCACATAGCGTCTCCGCCGAGGCAACTTCCACAACGTAGAGCGCCAGGGCCAGTGCAAACAGCAGCGCACGACTGGACGAAGACATCTTCTTGACCTGCGGGCACAAAAATAAAAACACATCGCAGAATAAAACATTTGCTTTGAAACGGAAACACATATTTCAGAAGTGATGACATTACACATTACTAAAGTAGAAGAAGAAAAAAAATCCCAGGTGACAGCCAGATGTTGCCTTTCAGTGTGATATACGAGGATATCCCCTCTATACGCGTTTGCATGCTTGAACAAGATGTACGACTTCCAGTGTTCCAGTGTTAAGTGCTGGTCCTATGTAGGCCTATTGACGTATTAACTCAGGAGGAAAAATCTATTGCGCGAGACAAATGATTCCAAATGTACAGACTCCTCCGCCCCCTCTCCCCCCAAGAGAGAAGTGCTTATTCTGGAGGAAAAAGTAGACGGTATCTCTGGCTTTCACCCTCTTACACAACTCTCCAGAAGTTGCAAGACCGGCTACTCGATAGTTAACTATCTGAAAAGCCAGACTCAGCATATATTTTCCCCTTGCTCACCCTCTGATGAGCTCACTGACCCTCAGACCTACCGCCCCCTATCTGCCGGCAGAAAGACCAGCTGTTTGCTCCGAGTCCAGCAGCGAACGGCGCACCATCAAGGCGAGAGAAGAATAAAAAACCTCTCAAACTCCTTTTCCTTATATCCTATCGGGTTACCTGTTGCACAAAGGTTTCAAAAGCTTCAATCGCCCTTCGTGTCATTTATGCACCTTGAACGTTCCCTGTTGCATGCACTTTAGGAGATGTCCAGTTGCTCATATGGCACAAAAATAACAAAAAATAAAACAACAAAAAATGATGCGGACAATGCATCAGCTCAGCTTGGAGCGGGTTTTTCACTCACAGAGCCAAGAAGGCATCGTTTTAGCCCTGTCAGAGGTCTTTCAATACGCGCACAGTGCGACCGGGAGAGTATAAAACTATTTGTTCCGTTTGGTTACCTTCATTATTCTGCTGTTCTCCGTTCTTCGGCAGGTGTGGAAAAGTGAGTGGTGTCCGTGTCTTTGCTGGGTCTCCATGTCAGGTGGTCAAAACGTCAGGGGTTAGCCTATTTGGTTGAAGAGGTTGCAGGTGAGTTAGTTTCCCAGTTGGTGCGGCTATAGAGATGATGTGTGAGAGGCTGTCCCAAAGACCAGGCGACCAAACTTCTCAGGGAGAAGTATTATATACCCAAACACGCCCATCTCTCCTACAGCCCACCCCCTCGCTCCTCCTCTTCACGGCTGGTAGGAAGAAAAAATGGTCCAGAGAGGTTTCATGGAAAAGTGCTTAAAGGGAGAAAAGGCAAAAAGAGAAGAGAGAGAGAGAGAGAGAGAGAGAGAGAGAGAGAGAGAGAGTTACAAAATATGGAACAATTCCATAGGCATTTTCCACGTTTACGCACTGTAACCTACAATCACAATGTTTACACACAGGATGCAGTCTGAACAAGAATAGACGTAATTCCTCAGACTCAAAGTGAAAAAAAATTAAATGTCAATGTCTCTGTCTCCGCCATGCTGTGATTAAGAGTGGAAAAAGTGAGGCCCAGGTCTCTCCTATGACTCAGGTGTTAAGATGAAGTCACTGGGGTCAAACGTGACGGCCGATTACTCTCCTAGCTGAAGAGAGCCTAAAGTGGGGTTGAGGAAGAGGAGAATGCAGCGGGTTTGGCTGGCTGATGCAAGTATCAACAGTGTCAAAGCCTTTGGCCAGTGTAAATGCTGCATCACGGAAAGGAAGTGATGGTGACAAAAAAGTGACATTCGGTTGCTCACTTGCTTAAAAATATAATATTTTTCTTACGAGAAAAAAAGTTTATCAATGCATCATTCACACAATGGATAAAACACAGGGAACTCGCTCTGTCTTGTTCCAAATCAATCCAGCAGAAAAACCTCATCCAGATGTTGCCTTGGCAGCTTCGCAATTGACAAAAGGGGTGGGGGGGCTGCATACATGAAGCTCGAGATTTTTTTTTCTTATTTTGATTTTACAGAAGAGTAAAACATTTTTTTATTTTTTATTTTTTTATATTATATACAATTGTGTATGAGGGATTCCCTTATATAAGTGTGGCTTCTGGAGGAGTCAAGGATCTGGACATGTCTTCAGACTGACACCTAGTGGTCTGGGTGGTGAACCTCCGTTTGTTTGCCTCGCAGCTCCTCAGCAGGTTGGAGGAGAATGGCATCAACGTGTATTGACTGGACGGCATGCAGGGCCCAGGGACCTGATTCACAACATATTACCTGGCTGACCACCGGGAGCTCTGCCCGGGCAAACTCCCAAATCCTACTCCTGTTGTACATTCCTTCTTTGTTTCAGCAATATTCATGAGTGTGCCTCTCACTATGGTCCCTGGTAAGTAACATAATGTATTCATAAAGGTGAAGGTGAGCTTGTATACCATTCATTTAGGTGATACTATTCATTTAAGCAGAGGTTGTGCAACACTATTTTTTCAAACGAAAATGAGCAGAGGTTGTGCAACACTATTTTATCAAACGAAAATGAACATAACATTAGATTTTTCCCCCATCTGCTTCTCTAGAAATGTATAATTTTCATTGAAATGTTTATTAGATTATTTTAACATCTGATAATATTGCAAAATAGCCAGTTTGGATTGAAGGCAGGAGGAGAGCATTTAGACAAATGATTCATTTAATAGGTTCAATGAAAATCTGCTGTGATTTGAAGACCTGGCAGGTAGGCCCTGCTGGACTGCCCCCTCTTGTGGTAGACAAATATAAATTATTATGTAGCTAAGCATCCTTAAATCTCTAAAATGATTGGTGATTCCTATTTGGTGTGTGTGTGTGTGTGTGTGTGTGTGTGTGTGTGTGTGTGTGTGTGTGTGTGTGTGTGTGTGTGTGTGTGGCCGTGCGTGTGTGCATGTGTGTAATCATGAATGACAGCAAACTTTCATTTGAGAATTTTAATTATTTTACATATTCTTTTCACTCACACAACAATCAGCAGTACATGGAAAGCTTGTTTTATTATTAATTTTATCCTGCATTTACACTGCGAGACAAAAGCAGCAGGAAACCAAACGAATCAGTAAGTTTAGAGATATACTCAAATGAGGAATTCACATATAAAATAAAGCCTTTAACACAGCAGGGGAATTTTATCCCCTGAATAAAATAAATAGAATTTAAAATACGCACTTAATTTTACTCTTACATTTATTTGATTTTAAAATACTCATTCCATGCCCATTTAGTTTTTTCTTTGAATACATTCATTATGACAGCTCCCTTTGATTTTGGTGCAGACTTTGACATACAACACATTTTGCCTCATAAGCATGAATGTTGGTAAAACCCCATTGGTTTCACAAATGGAGTGACTGCTTTGCGAGGCGATTAACATCTTTGGGAAACTTTGCCTGCGCTGCGTATTGAGGTTTTTAATGGTTGAGACCTTTGTCGGCCAACCAGCCAATCAGCGACAGCAAGCGACAACTCATCAGAGACAGACAGACAGCATTAGACTGGGGTTACAGCACAGATAGATGAACATGTCACACACAACAGCAGGATGGTCAGTCACAGACAGGGTGCTTCAACATCATGACAAAACACTGAGGGCATCAGTCAGCACTTTGAGCTCATCCTTCACTCCCTCCAGGCCTCCTTGGACCTTCAGTGGGTTGTCCAGCACCTCCACGCTGCTGGTATATGGATCGAACCTCACAGAAAAGGGACGCTTGATACCGGCCACATACCCCCTTTGTGAAATACAAGAGTTCCGGAAAAAGAACAAAAGAGTAATTTACCCAGAGAACTCGAGGGTGAGGTCGTTCTTTGAGCTCTTTGTTAATATATGCATTGCAGCTGCCTGGCCTCAGGAAACCTCTCTTTAATTGAGTACTTGTAGTTTGGCGTGTTGTTTATGTTCCCCTTAACAGACACTGGAATGCCCTGCGCCACACTCTAAACATATTCATACTGTAGTCTTTTTCAAATTTACCACGTTCTTTTTTTCTTTTCTTTTTTACAAACGTGCTGGTATTTTCCTCATCCAGAGTTGCAGGGGATGCCGTGTGCTGTATTCTTACTAGAGACCAAATGCTTTCAAAAACACTCACCAAAGCTACTTGTTTTGCAGGGCATCATTTGATCTGTTTGCCAAATGAAACTCTGGCGTTTTGCCTCGGTAAGAAAGACTACATTATTAACAGCTGTCTTCTGGCTGCCATGGCTGACCTGCAAAAGTCTCGTGGCCTCAGGGGTTGACTGGCTGTTCTCTGACCTTGTCCTTACATAACCCCTTTACTTTTTGTTTTTTTGTCTTCTCTTCTGTCTCCTGTGTGTTCTCGTGTCTTCTCTGTGTGCGTGTGTGGGTGCAAACAAGAAAACATGTGGGCTTTCGGTACCTGAATTTTTCTTTTGCATCTGAAAAACTCTCAGAGACAAAGTAGACGGGCTGGTAGGTCTGATCTTGATAGGGCTGCATTGCCGCGGCCTCTGGATGGAACTCTCTTGTTTCTGGTTCGTCAGACAGTGAGTGCTGGATTGCGGTTAAAAAAGAAAGATGGAGAATTTACTGACAGCTTGTTTGGCTTTTACTGATGCCTTTTTTTATTTATTTTTTATTCTGGGAAATATTAATTCATTGAGCAGAAAGCAGAGCAAATCTCCTGGAACGCACCACAAGCTCTCCGTAAGAGGAGAGCAGTCCAGCGCCGTAAGCCTTCACTTCACCATTCTGTTTACATAAGCCATACTCAACGGTGAACCAGTAGAGCTGATGGGAAAAGCACATACAGAAGAGTGAGTGAGAACAAGAAGGATACTGGGGTCGGCCGTCAGTTCATTATTATATAAGGGAATGTACAAAAATGATCAGGGAGGGAGGTGGGGTCAGAGAAGGGGATGGGTTATGTCTTTTTTTTCTTTTGGTTGAAAGGAGGTAGTCATAGCTTTGGGAAAACAAGTGGATTGTTGTTAGTTCTTTGATTTATATTTCATTTAATATTTGTCTTGTGTGAAATAACAGACTGAATGGTTTAACCAAAATACTACGTCACCAAAATGCCTTTGTGCGCAAGTAGTTCTGCCGTATGAAGGGGACAACTATCATGTCTCTGCCTTAGTTTAACACTTAATTGAATTACATTATAGCTTGTGTTAGGTATTTGTTAACTTGTGATGTGGTCTCTCTAAAGTGCACAACACTTTCATACGTACCCCCCACCCCCCCAAGAAAACAATAAACAGAAGGGCCACATTTTTATGTGTTTCATAATTTTGGCAATCGTCTATTCCAATCATATGTGTAAGCTACAAAACATATTCTTAGATTAATTTATTTTGTTTAAAAATATGAGTTGACATAAGTGGATTTGTTCTAATTTCTTTCTAAGGAAAGGGGAGGGTTGCAAAGCAGTTATTAATAAACCAGCCTGGGGAGGGTCTGTTTCAACCTCAATCATTGTTGTACAGTCCCTAAGTACTGAAAGAATTTGTGGCCTATGGTCTTACTGTGGAAAGTTTCTCAATATCTTCATCTGAAGCGCCAAGTGATGCCAGACCAAGGTTCTGCAGCAAAAAATCAAAAAGATGTCACCAAAACATTATAGCACAGCATGGAAAATAACAAGTAAGTCCACCAGATCCTGTCCCACTCACCTGTGAAAATTGGGCAAAAGTGCGGTCGGCCAACATGGGGACGTGGCCCAACAATTCATGAACACAGTCACTGAAGAAACAAGAAAAAGCAAGATTCAACTGGGACCGTGTGTGGTCACAATTGAAAAAAGCCCTACGATACGTTTGCAGTAAGTAAATACAGATTTTGTGATCGCTAACTGGAAATGTAGACTTCTTTCATTACAAAACAATGGTTGCAATAAAGTGAAAAACAATTCTGTCTCCAGTGTGAAACAAGAGGAAGTGAAGACAGAAGCTTATTTTCTTACAGAGCCAAAATCTGGGGAAAACATTTTAACAGTTAACTTAAAATGAAACTTTTCCAAAAATCCCGACTTTTCTTTATTTTCCTCAAGTAGTGTGCTTATTTAAACTGGACACTGGGAGTGCGTGATACCAAGTTCTATAGGATAGGCTTTTTATATAAAGGCGGAGTCAGTGAATCTGGAAAATGCTTTTTGTCAAAATTGGTGAATATCTCCTCACGACCCATTCATTTAGTGTGTGTGTATGCAAAAAAAAAACAGTGTTACAGTATTAAATAGCCTAGGCTATGTGAACAGGCATGTTGCTGGGCCCCCTTTGTTTAAATACCAGTTTACGGAGCGTGCACGGTATATAAACACCAGACTTTTTTTTCAGCGCACAAACTGAACTGGTGGGGGGATTGTGAGGAGATATTAACTGATTTAATTCTTATTTAGTTTAATTTACATATACTGTATGTTCTTTAATTATTTCTCTTTATTAAAGGGTGTTTCTTACTTGATATTTTTTCTATTGTCACTGACTTTGTACATGTTCATTGTATTTATTTTATTTACTTCATGCTATCATTTTGTGTGTAACATGTTTTTGATCAGTATGTTATTCAGACATAATTTAATTAAGCTGAAATTAGAGACGGAGTGGGAAAAAGGCACTGCCAAGGAAAGATGCCAGAGATTGAATGATGGGAAGCTGATGGCGGATCACACAATATTATTTCTGAGACACTGACAAATGCATGGGTTTCTATTGCAAAAAAGTATGGTAAGGTTTGATGCGAGCAGCAAAGCAAGAGGGGTCACATTCCAACTCACGGCTCTGGGGAGTGCATAGGAGAGGAGGCATGTCGGATGTACTGGGTGCACTGGAACACACGGAATGCCAAACTAGCCAGGAAATCTCTGGCTGAGAGCAGACCTGCTACTGGACGCAGAGTGAACCCTGTGCGCTCTATGTGTGTGTGTGTGTGTGTGTGTGTGTGTGTGTGTGTGTGTGTGTGTGTGTGTGTGTGTGTGTGTGTGTGTGTGTGTGTGTGTGTGTGTGTGAGGAAGAGAGAAAGAGAGATTAAGAGGCATGCAAATCAATTAAACTAAACAGTTACTTTACTGCGAGTGTTTACGTTTCACCACTGTTTCTTATGGTCTTTACCTTTTAGGAAGCATGACACGTCTTCCAACTGGGGAATGTTGTCCGGGCTGTACCCACAATGCCTTTCAAGCAGACGGAAGGCCTCAACGTATTCACTGCAGGCATGGGTGCTATACAAGTCCCTCAGAGTTGAGTAAACTTCCCTCCTAATTATGGATACAATTGCATAATAATTCAATTGATTTGAATTGATTTGAGTTGTTGCAATAATGGTCGAGTATAAAATCCACTCTAAGTATGTTTTATTCTTCTGTGTAATCAGTGTGTAATCATTTTCTACTTGATTCAATACGTTTTGAAACATTTTAGTGTTTTTTTGTATATTGCCTTGGGATTCTTATCTATAGTGTCTAAATCCCTTTTAAAAACTTATGAAAAGTTGTATCCTTCTTGTTGAAAATTGCTAGACAAATTAACCTACAGTATGAATCCCTATTGCAACATTTATTAACTAATCTTTCATGGCATCAACAAATATTTAAAGATGATAAAGGTGAATGATATTATCGAAAATGCACTGACTTAACTGTATGTTTTACAGCGTTCTCCATCTGCAACTAATTTACCAAAAATACCAATTAAAGACAAGTCATTTCCAACGAAATGAGAGTAATTCAGGGGGCGGTTAACAGACTATGATTTCCTAGTGTTGAAACAGCAGGGGGGTTAACTGACTTTTTTTGAAAACTTAGTTATTATTTTGATTGTATGCTTGGTGGCGTAAGTCTTCAGCCTTCACGTGCACATCATTAACAGCATTTTAAATGAGGATACAGCAGCCCTTACCATGTGCCAATTTCCTCCTCAGTGTATTCCACTCTGGTAATCGACTGCCCACTGAGGACAGACATGTGTACAGATATATCAGGAATAATCAATTTTTTTTATGAACATCTGTGCAGTATTCAAGCCAAAGGCTGTATCTCACTGTCTGTATTTGAAGGCGATGTCTCCAATCATTCTCCTCCTCTGTCTGTAGGCAGGGTCTGTGTAGCCCTGTTCAAATCAAATATATCACACTCTGATCACATTTTATGTGTCTTGACTCGTGACGTATGTGTCCAACAACACAGCCAGCATGGCAATGACAAATATTTCTCATCATACACGCTTACAGGTCACTTACTGGATGGTCTTGGTCCAAGTCTGGATCAAACTTTGTGACCAGATGATGACATTTGTCCAAATCTACTATTTTCTTTGGGAACCAGTGAACTAGATGAGAAAAGGAAACAAATGGCTATATTCAGTCAAATACACTTTTTTGGAGGGGAAAAATATTGAATTTTATAAAATCAGTGAAAGGGTTTTACATTTGACTTCTTTGGTGGTTTTAACATCCTCAGCGTTCCTCTTGATGGAGCTGATGAGAGTACCGACATCTGAGAGGTGCACCTCACAGCGGACAAAGTACTCCAGGCCTTCCAGGCTGTCCTTGAGCTTCCGGCACGGTCGCGTCTCCAAATGGTGAATCTTAGCTTCGAAAGTCTGAAACAGTCAACCCACTGAAATGTAATAACTCATGCAGTGGACTATAACTATGAGTGTGTTGATAACAAACCGTTTCATTGGACTCTTCAACAAACAAACAAAAAAGGAAAAGCCATGCAAGGTTTTTCTTGTATATATAATAGGAAGATACACTCTCCAATATTGGTTAAAAAAAAGCATACAGTTTATATTCCATTATTTTATATTTTGTCTATATAACCAAATTGCCATCCATGTTAGATTTAATTAGGCCATATATGTCTCATACATGATCAGGATTGAACTGTGCAACAAATGTGATCCACTTTCTTAGTAAATAAAACTGCAAATTGGATATAATATGCTTCCAAACTTGTTTATCTTTTAACGTCTTCATGATACAGCTTTCTATTAAGTCACCGTTTATAAAGGGACATCAGCTTATTTTTTGGACAGAGGACTAGGTTAATAAATCATTTAAAAAAAATTTTACCGACAGTTACTAAGTTATTATTTGATCATTATTTGGGTCGCCATTGTGACAAATCCCTTTGACTTATTAACCCCATAGAAATGGCCTGCAGACGATCTAGACCGAAATCCATTTCTCCTAATTACATGTATAATTTCAGACTTGATAGCTTTTCAGAGAATGGGAACCCCATATATTTACATGTATTACTGCATTGTTCCTAAGTAGAAAAAAACAACCAGCCAGTGTGATTTTTTCAACTCAAAAATATGTCTCTCATATTAATTATCTTATTCTCAACAACGGATCTATGTGGCATTAGTAATTATTATATTGATTAATTAATTAAGGAATGAGTCATAACTTATAAGCACTTCATAATGAGAAAATGTACACTTATTAGAAAATGTACATTTCATACCTCAAAAACTTTGAGTGTCCGCGAAAGTGTCGGAGTCTTGGATGTTCTTAAGGTGAAGAAGATGTTGAGCAGCGCTTTCCCGTCATCCTCCTCAAACACTATCTGTTCACTGACCTCTGCAGCCTCTGCCGCAGCAACCGCGGCTTCCCTCTCCTTGCGCGCGTCGTCGATCAAGCTTTGCCGCCGACCGAGGAATCTTTGAGACTGTTCCATAAGAAAGAAAAAAAGTCTTGCATACTGCAGATGTTTTGATTTAACCCGCTGTCCGAGCACACTTACACAGACACAGTTACTGCTTGGATTTGTCTTACCTTTTGGATATCTCGTTGCATATTTGATGGCAGTGTTTTACATCCCCAAATGCGCATTAGAGCACCAATGCAGTCGTGGTAAACCTACGACATAGCTAAGACTGAGTAGCTGCCAAAGCAAATATTTGAACTGATGTTAGATGTTAATTGATATATATTTAGATTGTATGTGTATATGCTCTAGTGCGCACCAGGCACCGCCGGTGCGTAATAGTCACATCGCCAAACTCTCTGTGCGCAAAACACACCTTTATAGCGGTATAACGTAGAGATAGTATTGGGGACACAATCACATATGTTGATCATGAAAATTAAAATTAAAATTGAAAAAATAAAACTTCTTACCGTGATGGAATCAGATCTCTCCAGCTCGGAGGCTGCTCTACGGATGCTCTTTGTAGAGGACGTGGAGCTGGATGAAAGGGGCATCTTTAGGCGCAGACGTCAAGTCTGTATTGTCTTCGTTTCGGTGTCACTGTGACTGAAGTGACTCGGTAACTGTGTCGCTCCTTTTCTTTTTTTCAGACAAGTTCCCTCTTTTTATGGGGTCATTTGTTTGCAGTTCATGACGTCAAACATGCTAATTACACTCGAATCATTGAATGCGCAGAATCAGACACATCCCCGTCTATATACAGTATGACATTCGGTAAAGCCTGCAACCACGCACAAGATTTAACTTAAGTTGTAACAGCCAACATTTCCTGAGGGTTGGCACGTTTCCAGTGGTTACCTAATGTTAAATGTACAACTTTTGGAATGAACAATTTCTAATAAATGTATTAGTTGTAATTTATATTAAAATTTTTAAATATTAGGTGCTCCTGCAGGAGTTTCTCATACTAATATTATTTTGTATCAAAATACAATATATATTTATATTTCTGAAAACAAATTTTATTCAAATTTATTTGATTAACATTTACATAGTAAAGTTAGTTGTGTGGTAAAAACCACACTGTCATCTTTAGACAATAATCAAAGCTTTGACCCGAGGGCTTTACATAAAGGTTAGACCAGAGAAAAGTCAACTGTGGAAAATTAAGTCACTTTATCAGTTCAATTGAATCTCCTCAGCTCTTCGCAAATTAGATTTGATTGTGGGGGGGGAAACACACTCACAACACACACACACACACACACACACACACACACACACACACACACACACACACACACACACACACACACACACACACACACACACACACACTCACACACACACACACACACACACACACACACACACACACACACACACACACACACACACGCACACACACAGGAAAGAGAGAATAACACGTTGTTTTCCTGTTTGGGCCACTCTGTCTTTTTCTTACCACAGCAACAACCACATCAAGTGAGTTTGTACCGCTTTTGGTTGAGGACTTTGGTGGTTAACATGATTGTGAGGTGATGTACGGTGCCCACAGGCGAGCACAGGTAAAAGGATTATCTCTGGACCTCTGGTCACAGCAGCAACCTATGGGTGCAGAGAAGGCAAATGGCCCCCTGTGTGACTTTTCCCCCCAACCTGAACACACATGCTGAGAATGCTAAAGAGCACTGATGTAGCCCCAGGCGCAGACAGTGGCGTTCCGTCCTTTATTGGGATGACATAGTGAGTATGAAGACAAAAAGATAACGCAAACAGACAACAGCGTAGGAACCACCTTTCCACCTTAACCGTATTTTCTGCATGGAAACAGTACAATGGTATATCGTAAGAAATTAAGCCTTGTTTTTTTTCTTCTTTATCTCTGACCTTTTTTGAAAATGGTAAGACATAAAAGACTGAGCTACAGGCAGACTACTTGACATTTATTCAGAGATAGGAACAATTATCAATATCATAGTTTGTTCCATCCATGTCATTTTTCTTTTAAAGCAATCAGACATTTTGGTTGATGTAGATAATAAGATGACTTTATGCCACAATAACTCACAAATTTCCATGAATAAAGACATTACCAAATGTAGATACAGCTACATTCTGTGACTATAGAAAATAGCCACAATGTAATACATAATTGAGCATCTCTGCTGAGAAAGTCCAGAAAAAAATACAAAACCCAATTGTATTCCAAAGCACAAGAGACTTACTGATTGTATAGCAGCAGGACAGGTTTATTGAGATTCAACCAGATTTCAGTTTTTGAGGAAGAGCAGATGAGCTACAGGCTGAAACGGGATCAAGATAAACAGATATCACTACTTCTCCTCCCTCTAAATGTTTGCGTCCCTTTGTCAACCAACTCTATATCAAGACCATAGCCTACAACTGGTTGTTTGAAATTACCCAGAGAACACTTTCCCAATCTTCCCAGCCCTTCACTTTTCCTAGTATTTTTACCATTTTTCACAGGCTCAGATGTCCAGTATGTTGGATTTAAATTTTTAGGGATTAAGGCAGTGGTGGTAGAAGTTTTCAGAGTATTTATCTGAATAAAAGTACCAATGCAAAAGTTTAAATATTGTCATTTAAATAAAAGTATATAATTCAAATTCCTATGTAGCTATATATTTATTACCAGCAAAATGTAATTTTGTAAAATGTAATTATTTATCATGTGTGCATATAAGAATTGTAAATTTTCAGAAATGATGTGATTTCAAGGTTTAGTAGATAGTGACATGCACCCTTTCCTACTTGACTCTTGTGCGGCATACAGTCGTTTGGCTGCAGGTGTTTAAAGGTCCTCTCTTAGCCGTATGTGATCCGGTGACTCATCGTCCACCACCAAGTCAACCCCCATCATTGCTCATACCTGAAATCTATAGGCTACCCTTTGTTAGAAATGTTGGACTTCAAGAGGCAATGTCTGTCAGCCATCCATCCCTCTGTGTTTATCCAATTCCATCTTCTTTTCTGGAAGTGTTGGACGTGTCCACAAATGACATCAGGATGATAATTATAACAATTATGTATTGATCCAGCGGCAGCATTGTGGCATTGTGCGTGTCAGCTTTTCCCTGCATAATTGTGGGACCTCAGACGGGCTAATTGCAGCTAACGCGACCAGCTGGGGCTATTATACATCATCCTCCACATTTCTTTTCTCTCTCTGTCCACTGAGCGATGCCAGTCACCTTTGTGGGGCTCATTAGACTGATCCAGTTAATGAAGAGGAAACAGAAAATAAATGTCCTATTAATCGCAATATTGTTGGGTAAACAGCTTCACAATTAGCAGCTTGTACTTGGTGCATATGACTATTCGTTAATGAACTTGTATGAGTGTGTGTCTATATGTCTGTAAAGTTCATGACTTGTTTGCTTCTCAAGTCCTTAATCTGATTGCTGGTTCATAATACGGTTTGAAAAGTATATATGGCGCTTTTCCACCGCACATGTAGCTCGACTCGACTCAACTTGGTTTGGTAGCAGCACGGGTCGTTTTCCACCGCAAATAGTACCTCCTGAACGTGGGCGGGGTTGTCGTAAGGGGCTGAAAGCCTACTCCGGAGCAAAGTAGCAAAGCAGAAATTATGAGCAGTTGTTGCACTATTAACTGAACCAACCGCCAAAAACACGGATGAAAAATGTTTAAGAAATACCCCTGTATCTGTTTGCTAAAAGAAGTAGAAGAATATTGCTACGGGCCATTAAAAGGGATGGTTGTTGTCCCGATGTGTGACTCTGCCACTCAGTCAGCTGTAGGGATGCGTCACGTACATCCCTATGCACGTAAACATTGGCATGATGAAGTTGACTGTTTAGTGCTTGTTTCAGGATACGTGTTTTCAAATGCAAGCCGTGTCTCAGCCTGAATATTTTATTGAGGTAATCAGTTCAGTCCGAGGCGTGTAATGTAATCGCTCACTATCATGTCTGTCCCAGCTGGCTACTATTTAGCCTAGCTGCTAGCTGCCCTATATGTCTCCTCTCGTACACGTAACTTCCCCAACAACCAACACTGGGTGAGTTTAGCGAATATATGGAAAATAAATTCGGATCTGTGATGCAAATCAAATGAAAGAGAGCCAGAGAAGGCTGCACGCGGCGTAAATACACTCAAAAGTCCCGGAGAGTTGGGGAGAATAAACAACAGAATGAAGCCGGTAGTCTCTGGCCACTGATTGGCCAGACAATAGTCTCTGGCCAATCAGTGGCCGGCCGTCTGCCGACGTCACCTTTTAGCATCGGCTCAGCTCGCTTGGACCCTAGAGCGAGGCGATACCAAAAAAGCAGCCGCTACGTGGTACCAGGTACCATGAAATTGCGGTGGAAAAGCCAAAAATGCGAGTCGAGTCGAGCTGATACCATGCGGTGGAAAAGCTACTTTAGATTGTAACACAAAGACAAACCACAAACCATATTTGACTTAAGGTTAGTCAAACGTGTGACGTTCATCGGTGTGGTTTAACAAATGTATTGAAGTTATTTACATTCTCATAAACATATGCAAAGCCATTGAATATTATGACACCTACATTGTTGACAGCCATGTTTACATGCTGATGCATTGCTGCATTGCTTGGCGCATTACCCTATATGTCCATGGCATTACCACCACCTGTTCATCAGTGTAATAGTGTGAAAGCACTATGCACCATGACGCATATACTGGAAAAACTGACTCCATAACAGTACTACTGGTCAAAAACTCTAAGGTGTTCCTTTAAATGAAGCTTTTAGTAAAAGAGGAATATACAGCCAGCTGAAAAAAAATCATAAAGATACTTTCATATAGGGCTGGATATCATGAAAAGAAAATCATATACTATGGTTTTCAAAGCCATCAAAACCCAACCCAGTTGAACATTAATGGGAGATTTCGGACTGACATTTTTTCTTGTCATTTTGTTACAACGCCATCATCAACATAACATCAAATAGAGTATAGAAGGAAGGTGTTAATCCCTCCAGTAGTTTTGGAACTCGGAGAATAAGGACCATTGATGTGTTCTCAAGTGGTGTCGTGTTACAGTATTAACCTTAGTAAAACCATGTGTGCCCTTTTTTTATTCCCCACCCACCTGTTGCTTGTCAGTGTTTGTAAAAAGCCAAACATATACAGTAGTGATGACTGAAAGAGCGTATTGTGATCCAATGTAATCATTTTGTATAAGAAATTACTAGTATTTACAAATAAAAGAAGTCCTGGCCAATTGTATTAATCAAAGATTTCAAGAATCTTGAGCACTCATACACAGCATTACTTGATCGTTTTAGGTTTCTCTATCCCACACAGGTCTTTATCTCTGCCTCCTCGTTGTTAACAGGGAACTGAGCATGGTGATGATTGTATTTACATGTGTCAAAATACAGCTGCCAAGCGGAATGACTCATCACACAGAGTGCTCCTCCAATGCCACTGTGTACATGTGTAATTTGACAGCAGTGGAATAAAGTGTTTCTGTGCTGGGCGAGTGGGTGAGGGATTGATGCTCAATGCTCCATGTTGCCTGCCACTATCACGCTGATTCTGCGGTGGCCGGTACAGCCGACTGTTGTGACCACATCTCTGTTCAGGCTGTAACCCTAAGGACCCAAAATAGAGTCATCCCATTCAGACTTTACATCAACCTGGTCGTCCAGGTCTTGGGTGTGTGTATATTCCATAAAAGGTATATCCTGACACACATTTGGCAATATTGTTCACATGACATTCATGCCAATAAAGCTATATTGAATTGAATTGAATTGAATTGAATTGAATTGAATTGAATTGAATTGAATTGAATTGAATTGAATTGAATTGAATTGAATTGAATTGAATTGAATTGAATTGAATTGAATTGAATTGAATTGAATTGAATTGAATTGAATTGAATTGAATTGAATTGGTAAAACATTAACAATGTGAAAATGTAATTTAATGTGGTACCATAATGACTGAAGTTGATTCAAGATTTCTAAATCAAGGACAGTGGCTCAACTGGCCTTCTTTTTCCTCTCGACAAAAACAAATTGTTCCTTTCAAGTGTTGCACTTCTGGCCCAATTAGAAAAAGGAACAGCAAGTTATGATGACAACATGGAGAAGAGAAAAAATAGACTTGTTTTAAGGGGATTATGAATTAGAAATGTCCTGACAGTTCATTTCAAGCGCGGTAAAAGAGAAGCAGTGGATTTAACTCTTTAGGCATTGCGTTGAATGGTCTTCCCTGCTGTATATTATCAGAGCTCCAGGCTGCTGTTGCATCTCTCTCTTCCTCTTTGTTTCTCAAGCAGCCTGTTCTTTTTCTTAAATGTCATATCTGATAACTGTGCTTGTGGTCCGGATGCATACATATATTTACTGTGTGTGTCATATTGGATATGCACAGCAGGATAACCATACACATCATGAGTTATAAATAGTTCTACAATCATTTCCGTCAATTACAACAAGTGGTCTGAGAACTTACAGTTATTACACGTAAAAGATACAAGGAATGATGGAAGAAAAATGTCCAGATTTAACATCAATATCTTATCTAGACTATTTGTATGTTTGCTTTGAGAACAATGTCCCATACACAAATACAAATCACGCAGGATTTGTGACATAGCTTGATCTTGCATTTACTAACAGACTCCACAGCTCGTACAGTTCCAAAGAAGCCACTCTTACGACTCAGCACATCTCATCTCGGACACGTCTGAAAGTGTCTAGAAGCATGCACAAGCTTGTAGATGGTAAGTAGTTTAAGCATCATGTTAGTTTCTTATCCAACCGTTTGCCCTGTTGCGGGGTCACAGAAGCAACATATAATGACGCTGTAATATCGGCCAGTCCCCCTCCAGCAGTGGCACACAGCGCTGCGGCTGGAGAGACTCCTAATTAGATTTACCATTCCCTTAATGGGCCCCTGTCAACCAGCAGCCTGGAGGGGCCAAGCTATAGAGTATCATGACGAAAATCAAGCAGCTGGAGCCTCAGATAAACCCAGTCGTCTGTAGTGTTACTACTACTGCATGTTCTGCTGGTTAAATATAAAAGCGCTTTTTTAAACCTTTAACATGTGTACAGCTGCTCATGATAATCAGGATTGCATGAGTATTTGCAGCGAGATGTGTCTGCTGCTCATGGTTCAAACCAGGTCGTTTCACCAATTCTCTCCAAAATACCGCATTACTGTAGCTCATCTCTTCTAAACCTTTGCATCATGTGAGCTGCACAGGACACCATTATACAGTATGTGTATGTGAGTGCTGCAAAAATCTTCACCCCAGCACTACATTGGAGGCCCTATCATTTGGTAGCAGCATGCATTGCTGTCTGCCATGGAGTCAGAATTTCAAAAAATATTCACAAATGCTGCCAGATGAATGCAGAAAGATGTAGTTCACTAAATATGACAATGACCTGGTCCTTTATACATATCCATCCAAGTAGTGCATCTCTCTTGACTGCATAACAAATAAAGAAGTCATAGTAAATCGTCTTCTCCCTTAAGAACTTGCGCTCCGAATATTGTAAGTTACCACAAGATAATACAAATTTACTAAATAATTGTTATATTTGCAGACTAATTGCATTATTGAGCGAAATGAGGAAAGTATGTGTGTCCTTCAGAGAACATCCTTAACTGTCGAAGAATTTGAATAAATTGTGTTTTGTTGTCAAAATGTTGATGCTGAAATTATAGGTGTGGGGACTAACGAGCTAGTAATTTACATTTTGTAAACACACAACATTGAAGTTTATTTCAGATTGACATTTTACAACAACAACAATCGAAGCTACCAATGACAATATATTAACAAATCAACATCAATCATTGTGTGTTTGTGCATGTGGTAGTAGGGGTTATGGTTTGCTCTTGTTGGTGACTAAAAGGTTTAGCCGTTGTTGCAGAATCAGAATGACAGAGACAGCAGAGGACAACAAATAGAAAAGAACAAACAAGCAAGATGTCATGATTGAAATTGCCTATCGGTGCAGAGTGAAGTAAATGGCACTCAGATCGCGTAAGGCGTAAGCAGAGAGCTCAGTCCGACATAAGTTGAATCGATGCATCTGCTGAATTTGTTACACACGCAGGGTCTTTTGACGCAGTCACCTCAGAGGAGATATATTAGTTCTGCTTGCCATTTTTCCTCCTTAACCCCCTAGCCAAGACCACCTCCTGTGAAAAATGACTGCAGCTGTGTCAATGTAGCTGTTAGTTGTGTGTGCGCTTGTTTGTGTGCCTTATTTTGATGCCTTTTTACAGTCGGTGTGTGTGTGTGTGTGTCTGATTATGGTGTACAGATAGGCCATTACCCCTGCGTTAGGAGGAGCAGGGCTTAATGGACGACAGAGGATGCAAGGGCAGGATGGCTCATATATACCGCCTTGTTCACCCAGCCACATCAATACTGCCATCTGGGAGTTTGGCCACTTCATTCACAAAACCAATACCCAGTGGGATGAGACGTGCCAACGTAGACACTGTTGCTGTGTGTTCAATCAACAGAAAAAAGACACCGGGGCTATCATGACATCCACTCTCAGCAGGATGTCAATTATTTTCTTCTAAACCACGTTGGCTGAATCCAGACCACTCGCATTCCCGACCATGACCAACAATGGCAAACAAACTGCATGCCTTTCTTGAATATTGATTAGAGGGATTTTAAAGAATACATGGATCAGTCTCCAGGTCTGTCTGCAAACATACATTTCTACATTCAACCAATCAATGAGGAGGAATTGACTAATCCATGTATGTAAAAGTGAAGACGATTACGAACAAAGGTTTGGTAATGTATTGTTTTAACCCACTTATTTCTATCTGTGGTCACGGGGGGCGGAGTCAATCCAAGCACGCATCTTGCAAAATGCAAAAAGACCATTTTGTCATCAACTCACTAGAGGAAAGATAGGGGGCAAACTCGAGAGGATGAGGTTAATCAACTGTACTATCTGTATAATGCTTTTTCTTAAACACCACTTATAGGTCAGCCTACAAAAGATAGTAGGAGAAAGACAAGTCTGAGATCAAACTGATTGCCAATAAGAAAAAGCAGTGAGCATGTTAGCAGAAAAAACGATACTGAGAGAAGGTTAAAGAGAGAGGAGAAAAGACAGCCGGCACTACTCTCAGTGACAGATAACATGCATTTGACCCATACAGGTTTGGGTCAGGGAGAAGGCACATTTGCCTTTGGGCTACACTTACTATTACATCAGCAAGGCAGAGGAGTCATGGAAGTTGTGAACTCTGCTGTGATGTTTCCTGCGACTCCTCCAACATTCGGCAATTCAAGACAAAGCTTATGATGCAAGCGTGGAGCTGTGAGGTTCACTTTTTAGCATCAATTCTGTATAGCTTCTTCAGTAATTCACAGATACGATATCAATTGAATGTTTAAAGTCTGGATGCTTTCAGCAAATCTGAAAGAATTCACACATGTGTGATCAGAGTTTATTTTGAATCCTCCATATGTGCAGAAGCACATAGCTACTGCACCTTCCTACTCTGAAATGTGTGGACACACAGCTGGGCCCTTTGTCAAGACAAATGGAGATGCATATTTAAACAGCCAGGTGTGCCTGTGCCCACCCAGTGAGACAGGGTATAAAAGAAGGAGGAGTTGTAATCTTGGAGTTGGGGACTTACAGAGGGACTGAAGCTGTAAACTTTGTGCAAGAGCTGCAGGTGTTACCACTGTCTTAACAAAACACGATTACTGCACGACAAAAAAAATCTGCAGAGGCTTGCAAACCTATTAAAGGCCCTCAAATTCATCTCATATCAATGTTGTGCTTTGGAATACATCATCATCATCATCATCATCATCATCATCATCATCATCATCTTCAACCGCTTATCCCGAGTCGGGTCGCGGAGGCAGCAGCTTGAGCAGGGAACCCCAAACTTCTCTTTCGCTTTGAAATACAAAGATCCTATACTGAAGCGAGCTCCACTGTACATTTAGTCCTATTTCAAAAGTGAGTGATACAAATGTGTTCATACACAATTTTATAGAACCCTGGCTTGTCCCAAATGCTACACAATCACATTTGATTTCTTCTGTGAGTACAAACCCTGCTGGTAAATGTCACAATGTGACAGGCACAAAGTCTGGTCACCACAATCGTACCCTAAGGGGCTCTGGTGCTGTCACATCCTCTAAAGTGTATAGACTATGCAGTGGTTGGGAGAAAGAAGGGCAGATTTTAGTGGTTGAATGTCCATTTACCAATGGGCTATTTCTGCAAAAAGCACATTTCCGAAAAAAATAAATGTATCAGTGGAATACTGTCATTGATTCTTGAGAACCGGGACAAAAGGCCGTCTTCCATATGTAACTGCTGTTATGTTTAAAACTAAAAATATTTAAAATTGTAGATGTTATAAGGGATTAAGAATAGAATGTCTGGAGCACAAGTATCCCCTTAAATTTAATTTTATCATTATTATGTCAAATATATGACACTTGTTATCTTCTCACAACGTCCAAAACAGTGTGTCCTCAGAGAAGGTTTCAATCTTTCATATGCAATTAAACCTATTAAAAATGTACTTTAATGATTAAAAATAGCTTTTTTCATCAACAGCAATACTAAATAACCTCATATCAATAAAAAAGTTTTTTCTACAACACATTCATGTTTTATAAGGATTCTAAGTGGTGGGACCACTTTACTGTAAGTCAACACCGTCAGACATTTCATTATGTAAAATGTAATAAAATCAGGCGAAATAAGGGGCAGCTGTCATTTTGAAGGACCTCTTGTCAAATTCTACCTCTGTAGAGTACATTAGAGTCAGACGGGCTCTGTGTAGTGTTGTAGTTTTAGAATATTTTACATTCCGAATCTTGAAAGTCCTGTGTCACAACCATGATATGTCAACACCGACTTACAATTTCTGAAGAAGTTATTTGAAATGTTTTGATAATTTTATTTTCCTGAAGTAGTTCATACTAGCACATAACATCAACAGAAAAACCAAATGGCTACTAGATAAATTCCATTTGTTATGTTTAAGAAACGTTAAATATGTCAACACCATCTGACAGGAAATCTGACGGAGTTGACATCTGACGGTGGTGATAGGCCAATGACGGTAAAAAAAAAAGAAGCTGGGATGTTGTGTCAAAGCTTAGCTCAGTAGCTTATATGTTGTATACATACATGTAATTTAATTTGCCGAAACATAGGGTTTGTATTTTTTCAACATTGCACCCTGTTTTGAAGAATCACTGCTGTATAAGATGATCACTGCCGAATGCCAATATAGTCTTGTGCACTTGCCTTTAGTTTAATGCACTTATGACAGAACATTTCCAATTAAACACCTCATTTCTAAATAACCGTGATTTGAACAGGTGAAAGCTTTTCTAGATGTTATTTCTATTGCCATGCATGGTAAAAAAAATGTCTGTGTGTGGATGCTGACAGAAAATGACTAAAAACTATTAGTGCTTCCCATTTTGAAACCTCTCTGACACATACAGTATTTAAAATCTCCCTCAATGTTACCTCTCGGATCCAATAAAAAACACAGATGTTTTCTGAAAAAGCAGGTAAATGAAAGCTCTTGTCCTATACTGCCCTATTCATGCAAAGGTTTACTCCCAGCACTTATTAATGGTCTTTTTTACAATGACAATGTGTTGTCTCAATTGAACGCATTTTTTCTACAAATTAAAAGTAAACAGCATTTCGGCTATCTACATTTATCAGCTGCTTCACATTCATACAGTGACACTGTGGAGCTATGTGTCTTGCTTTGATCAATCACTTCTGCAGGAGAAAAGGGAGAATATTTAGCTTTAGCCTTACTTTTCCATATTTTCAAATTTTGTTAAGAGATTTGAAATTAACTCAACATAAAACCAGCCTGTCAGACCATGTATTCGAGCCATGTAACTACACATAGAGCTTGGTAAGCTTACCTGAATGTATCTCTTAATTTTTCCTGTTTAATTGTGTACTTGTGTGCGCAAGGTTTGTCACACAAACACTTTCAGGGCTTTTTGGGTAGCCTATGTCTGGGAGGAGTTAAAACAAACACACTCATCATCACATCATGTAGACATCACTCTTTCAGAGTCCAGACAGTGTCTCCTATGAAGCATGGGTATATGAAGCCCTCTAGTGGTCTAAACAAAATCTGCCTGATTTGTTTAGCTTTGGACAAAAGCGTATGCCAGATAAATACAATATGTGTAATTGTAAATAATGTGGATAGACACTCACAGCCTGCATCAAAATACTCACATCTCATTAAGCTGTTTGTAGTTTGAACCCTGTTCTAAAAATGCTGCATGTATTTCTTATTTCAAGAGTCTTTCTAAATCTCACATATAGCTTAAAGGTGGAGTCAGTGATTCTGGAGAATGGTTGTTGTCAAAATCACTGTTTGTCAAAATCAATTAATATACTCACGATTCCCTAGTTGTATTATTTTTGTGCTGAAAAAAATTGGCTTGCTCTAGCACGTGAACAAATGGTATAAACAAAAGGGGCCCTGCGTAGCTATAACCAACCAGTTTACAGAATCTAGTCTGTGTATAAACACAGCTTATTTTTTCCATCGCACACACAGTATGGCCAGGCAGCGAATCGTGAGAAGATATTCACTGATTCTGACCAAAAGGGATATTGACAATAAGCATTATCCAGAATGGTTGACTCCACCTTAAAGATGCAGTGGTGTCAGACATGGATCACAGATTGTAATTAAGACTTCTGAATTCATACACAGTTATCAGATGCAACTTTGGAATGTATAGTATATGCCCATACAATAAATTGTATTCCCAGAGGTAAACATCTTGTCATATCTCAATGGTATTTTATTCTATCATTCCAATTGTGTATTGACTTTGTCAATCAATCTGTTCCTTATGACTCAATATTATTCTTTTCTGATTCTGCTTTTTAAAAATACAAATGTCTTGTGGTCATTTTGACCCCAGACAATTTCACCTCCAACTATTTATTGAGTTTATTTTTGCCATAGTTTCTTATTCAAAGTATCACACCCCATCAGGGAGAGAAGGGGAGTTCTCTTAGTCAATTTGAAGTTGACAGATAGCAGAGTAACTCTAAAACACTGATATTTCCATAAAACACTGATATTTCCCTAAAACCCAAAATATAAATTTTTCGCATTGAGCATATTGTCAATGTGGCAAATAGCCGAGTAGAGGGCAATCCTTGTGGCCTATAGACTACTACTAGGCTATAGTAGGCTATGGCACTTGGTTTGACCTATGTTGAGACAGTATGGCAGATTCTTTGTTAAGTTAGCATTATGTCAATAAGTGGGATAGCACCAGGGTGGCAAAGGCTTGTCTCAGGAGTCCACAGACAACCTACAAAATCATCTCACCCTCTTGCCCATGCAGGCCTGTCAGCTAACACGGTTCGTTCTTTGTCTTTGCTTTTATTTCACATACACACATTCACACAGGTAGGCTATCTGATCCGCTTACAAACACAACTCATTGTACTGCTGCAGTTCAAACAAAACATGTAGCCTATGTATTTTCTATGTGATCTTCTTACTAGCCTAGATGTCAGAAAAGGGCACTTAGAGAGCAAATCTGACTGGGCAAAATAAAAATAAATATAAAAAATTAAAATGTTGATGTTCAAAATACAGAAAGAGACAAAATTAATGCGAAAGTTTTAAAATGAAATTAAGTTATAGCCTACACATGAATCTCAAATAGCATATTGAGATGTCTTAAAACCTTCTCAATATCAGAAGTTTCATATGATTGATAATACTTTGATATAACTTTCATTTGACAGATTGCTTAGATAGCAGATATTATTGAGGAGACTACGTACAGTAGGTGTTTCCATCGTTTTATTTGGTCCATCCCCATCCATAGTCCCCCATCTGCCCAGCACTGCGATTACATTGTAGGCTTTTGAACGCAGCACTTGAATGCAGCACCTTGCCCCTTCACCACCAGCTATCCAATGAGAGACCAGGTTGGTGGAACGCGTGTGTTGCTCGCGCGTGGGGGTTGAAGCGAAGACGCGTGAGCGACGCGACCAGCTTGAATTCCGCTCGGCTAGAGGTAAGATTGCTAGTTAGCACAGACATTTAATTTATTCGACCATTTGCTACCATGTTCCGGTATTATGTACTTACGTCACGAGCTATCTCACTTATATGACGGACTGTCGGCAAACTATCTTTAAGATACTTTGCTCTCTCTATTGGTGCTTTTATTAACCCGCGAGCTAACGGTAGCTAGCCGATATTAGCTTGCCAATGCGGCTAGCTGTGAGCTAGTTGCTGTAACCTTAACGGCCAGCGTTTACTACATGCTGGAAAGCTATAGCAGCACTGTTGCTAAAGCCACGCATTGGAATACTTTATCTTAATTGTCTTGTTCTAATAGGAGGGCAAATGTTAATGCGAAGTGTTAACCTTTGCTCTTGCTGTTAGCTGAAGCTTTGTTCATAGCACGTTGGCTCGTAGTTACTTGCTAGCTAGCTCGAGTAGCTGCTGTCAGATTTTCGGCACCGCCCATACTAGGTGGTTATTGGTATGTGCTTGTTTGTTAAACCGGCCCCCAAGGCGTGTAGATGAGTTTGATATTGTTTTATAAGCATCCCCAGGTGACTTTCCAAAGTAGCCAAAGTAATTTTACTAAACGAGAAAGGAGAGATGCTAACTTTGGTTATCATAGCCCAGCTGCCATTATCATGTCAATGCGTCATCGGCCTGCGCTTGCTCAACATAAGTGTTGCTGTTGATCAGTTGAAGTTGGTCAACTGGTCTGCCAGTCGCAGTGTCTGTAAAATGTTCGGTTTTATATTTGAGACATTGACACCGGTGATGTTTCGGCAATGTTATTAGAAATAACGTCTGAAATGTAGAAGAATGATTAGATGACAGGCGAAACCCCGCGCTCTGAAATAGCATCAGCACAGTTTTTTTCACCTACTCTCTGTTTCTGGTTCCGTCAGTAGTCTTTCGATCTGTGACTCATGATGAGAATATTTCTAATATGATAAATCTGCTTCTTTCAGGAAGGAGCTGCCACTCCGTAATGGAAGCAAACAAAGGTAAACACAAGTAGACACTTACCATACAATGAAGATATTAGACGTGTGAGAGATGTTCATTTCTGTATTTTTACTCAAGATTACAACATTAACTGTTTAATATTTAATATTTTAGTTGTATCAACAGCTCTCACAACCCAAACAGAAATGTCACTGCAAGTTTCAAAAAGTTAAATAGTATATGAAGTGTATTGTCAGCCACAAAATAATATTAACGATACAAGCATTCTTGTTATTCAAATATGCAATTTATGTAATGATTTGTCTCAGGTTAACCTGTGTACATGTTGTGTTGGTTTAGCAGGTAAAGGGGATCAAGGGGTGCCAAATCCAGGTGGTCAGATGGACAGACCTGTCAGCTACCACTTCTTGGAAAGGTGAGTGCAGGTCCTTAGTATACTGTGTTTGTGTGTTGTGACAAAGAAAGTACAAATGTAGATTGTCATGGTTAAAATGTGCTACTAATCAGTTGCCAGTTGTTGCACATTGGTGAAAAGATGTCAATAACTGTGATGTGTACTTGTGATCAGATTTAATGAAATCCTTATATCACCTCGTAGTTTTTATTTGTACTCATTTGACATACTTAACAATTATTTATTTACTTTACTTTATTTATTGAGTTAGCATACAATTATCTCTTTAATGCCTCGTTTCCACGGAGTAGAGCGGGTCGGGTCGGAACGGCTCAGGGCGGGACAGCTCACTTTTAAGATTCTCGGTGGTGTTTCACCGCCGACCCTACCCTTACTGGTAGGGCGGGGTTTAGGCTGGACTGCGATAGCCGCCACCAGAATATGGGTCAAACTATCCGGCTGTGGAACAACTGTGGTCAAGCCAGCAGTCTCTCGTTTTTGCTTGGTCAAACCAGCCGCTTCTTTATTTATTCCCCCCGTGTTGTTGTGAGCGTAAACGCACAGAGAGGGCTCGGTGCAACTGATAGAGACAGTGAGCGAACAGCTCTGGCTGCGGCAGCTACGTGACATCGTAGCAGTGGGACACAGTGTAACCAACTGATTAATTTAATGACGAGGAAAAACACCACACAATAAACAGTGCTGTGCTCACATTTTCGCCAAAACACAAGACTCTCTTCAGTTTTGCCGAGGTGACTACACACGGCGGAAATTATTCTTTCGACCAATAAACGGACGGCTTGTGTAGCTCCGCCTTTTCGGCACCCTTTTAGGCGGCTGGTACCCCAACGGAGGAGTACCGAAATTAGGAGCGGCTCAGAGCGGTTAGGTGCGCTTAAACCATACCCTACCTAACTTTTGGCTAATGAAAAGCCAAGCTACCCGGACCAAACCGCTCCGATCAGACCCTCTCTACTCGGTGGAAACGAGGCATAAGATCGTACTGATTGAACTGGTCTGTTGAATTGCTTAACATCTTAATCACTTTTCACAAAACTAGTTCGACCTGTAGATTATTACATTTTATTATAATTACTGTCTTTGATCAATGGAGAACTAGGGCTGGGCGATATTTAATCTAAATAAATATATATTAAACATTTTTCTCACCACATTCGATTTCTGATTCTGATTGAATTATTTCAAATACTTTTTTTCCTTTTTTCTTTGCCAAAAAACATTTATTTCCCATTTATATCAGGAATAAACTGCAAACCTAGCTTTAACCAAACTTAACCTTTTCTGAATAATGTTCCTCTTGATCAAACAAAGATGAATCCCCGTCAGGATTAGTAAAGTGCCAACCCAATTTACAACAAACTTCACTTAGGCTATAAAAAATAGATTTAATATAGCATTCCAATATCCTCTTAAACAAATATAAATACACTTTTTGTAAAATAAATAAAAGTGCCTCACTGCCTCTTTCCTGTCGTATGGGGTACAGTGGTAAAATTAAGCTGGAGTTGTTGTTTTAGGGCTAACATTAACGTTGTCTTGTGCAGAAGCATTTCATAGTGCATCACACTGCCCATACAGTGCCTCTGTTTGAGGTGTTAGAGTAGGGGCCTCTACGAATAGTCAAATCTCCTATCCTTTAAGCCTCCTTTACTATACCTTAACCCTAAACGTCATCGGGGGCAAGGAGAGGTGAAAAGGTGCTTCCTTTCGAACATAGGAAAAGACAGCACTGTTTAAAATGAATTTGACTCCACTTTTCCTAACCGACGTCATTGCGCGACGGCGATTATTGCTGACGTAAGTCTCTAGCGCGAGACTACACTATTTTCCGAAAATGGACTACAACAAGCGCTCTTTCGATCCATGCGTTCTTGTCATATTGATTTAAATCAGGTTGTCGCAAACAGAGTGAGAATCACTTGGGTCGGACTTGGCCAAGGGGAATATTTTAGGCCACTTGAATCCCAATTCACACGTGGAAAAAAAGAGGCTACACTTATGTTGATGTTGAAATGAACTGCCCCCAGTATTCTTCATTAAATGTGATGTGAAGTTGGCATTTTATTTTCTTATGGTGTAAATTATGGGCTACGAAAATAACTATTATTTATGGTGTTGTTCTTTTGTGAGTTCTTTATTATCTTTATGTGGGAGGGGGCGTATTTTGTTTTAGTCGAGTTAAATCTTCCTCTTCTCTTCTCTCTTCTGTGTTAACGAGTCTCTCGTTCGTATTCGTGTAGAGTCGGTAAACTCCGTCGGTGGCCTGTTGCTTTCAAATCTTGCCGCCGTAAAGGATTATGGGATACCACTATCTCCTTTCCTTTCGTAAAAGTTGGTCAGGAGTAAACCTATGCTAAAGGAGGGTTAATGGATGCATAGAGGCTCCTTTCCTAAGCATTTTTAGAATTCGAACCACCTATCTGCCAAGTACTTCCGGGTCATCTCGTTAGGAAAGGAAATTTCCCATGCAAAAACGAAAATCCGTAGAAGCCCCAGGTTAGCCGTAACGCTGCCACTGCTTTCAGACGGACTTTACAGCGGGCAGTGTTTTGCTCTTTGTTATCACTATAGACATCCGCCACAGTACCATTACCAAACACAAACAAAATTATATTTCTATCTTATAAAACATTCCCAAGATCCTTTAGTGGTTCCCAACCCAGCCGTTTGAGGACTTGCCAGTTCAAAGGGATTGTGCAAGAATTTGTTCAGGATAGCAATTTTTATTCCAAATCATAAACTTGGCAAAAGTAAGGTAATGTGTGTTAGGTCGAGTATTTCTTTGTTGTAACAATGGTTTTCTCCCTTTTTTAAGTGGTGCCACAATTTTAATGGAAATGAAGCATTGTTACAACAAAAATGTTCGACCAAACACAAATATTCTTACTTTTTCTGTTAAATTTAGATTATCATATTATTTTTACTCTTAATATTATTAAAATTCTGCTATTTCTCTTCTCCCACAGCATGCTTCCCAAAGCAGTGAAGAGGCGAGTCCATGCCTTGAAGAAGCTACAGGTCCAGTGTGCCAACATAGAGGCAAAATTCTATGAGGAGGTCCATGAGCTAGAAAGGAAGTATGCTGCCCTCTATCAGCCGCTCTTTGAGAAGGTGAAGTAAATCGTTTTTACAACAGACGTTTTCTTTTCTGGACTAAGACCACAAATAAATAACTTTATTTGCTCATTATGATAATGAACACTAAGCAAAAACATAAGGTTGCATATATTTATGTATCACTTTGGGTGTTCTCTGCACTAATGGGTGGCGAAGTATGTCTCTCTGATCCGATCTGAGGTCAGTGATGGCTCCTACTTGGTGCTAAATTGAAAACTGCCACAACGAGTAGTCAACTGTTCTTTTGTCAGTCAAGGCTATTTCCAGAGCTAGTGACACAAACTCAGCCATTCTTAGTCGCACTGAAGACTGACAGCTGTAATCCTGCTGCACCTGTCTATGCTGTGTGTGTGTGTGTGTGTGTGCGCGCATGTGTGTGTCTGTATGTGTATATATGTGTCATTCTCCCTCTTTCTGAAATGGTGTTGATTTCAGTGTTCGAGCCTAAAGTAATGTAGCCTTATGGAATGAATTCTTGTTCATAAACAGATATTTCAAACTACTATTCCCAAATCCCTCTCTTAAATGATTAGCTCTGTAATGTGTTTGTGTCACAGAGACGAGATATTGTCACAGGAACAGAAGAACCCACAGACGCGGAGTGTGAGTGGCACAGTGAAAGAGAGGAAGAGGAGGAGCTAGCTGTAAGTACTACAGCTTTGATGTGTTTTACTTTCTTCCTTTAGAGCCTGATACTACGAACAAATCCTACTTCTCAGGTTTTCCACATCAAGAACAAGAGATTTTCCATACAACCACATAGGCTGCGATCATTTAATAAATTATACTATAGGAGTCTACCTGAAAATAAAGTAGTTTTATATTGTAGTAGATTTATATGTTATCAAATTATCGATATGTTATAACATGGAATTTTTATTAGTTTAATCATTACACACTGATAAGACCATTGCCAAGTTAGTTTTCATTGGATGACAAATTTTAGCTGATTCTGATTTTGCAGGCAATCTGCAGAATTACATTTTTTTTTTTTTTTTAACACAACTTGTTTTCCTGCGATGGATGAAAGAATTAGTTCAAATTATTATTATTTTACCACTTTTCACCTCTTAAGTACATTTGGACAAATAGGCTAACGGAGTCTGGTCCAACGGAAACAACAAGGTTGTGCAAAATGCGGTCTTAATTAGAATCACTTTGGCTAACAAGCTGAGGAATTCTGGGAGTTTTTGTAGGCGTACTGTGATGTTTGTAACTTCTTTGGGTGTCTAAAACATCTCGATCAGTGAGATTTTCCAACTATCCAAAGAGACTATCCAAATTTCTGTCTATTTTTTGTATTGTATGTCTTTTTAAATGGATCTTGAGTCTAATAATAAAAGTTGATGATGTTGTTTTTGGGATTAGTGAATTGATGATTGCTGTGCCCCATTGCCTGTAGGAGGAAGTAAAGGAAAAAGCTGCCATTGAGGATGCAAAGAAGGAGGAAGCCACGCCACAGGAGGACCCAAAAGGCATCCCTGAGTTCTGGCTCACCATCTTCAAGAGTGTGGACATGCTCAGTGACATGTTACAGGTACATTCAGATTACCAATCTCTCACTCAGGCCTCTATGACATCACATTTCAACCCATTTCTGAATCAAGTTATGCGTCTGATCTTTGTATCTACCACCAGGAACACGATGAGCCCATCCTAAAGCACCTGAAAGACATTCAAGTCAAGTTCTCTGAGCCAGGACAGCCAATGGTTAGTATCATCATGCTGTAATAATGCAGTGCTATCATTCCGAATCAATAGACTAAGTACAGTTGAATACATAGTAGGGATGCACCGAAATGAAAATTCTTGGCCGAAACCGAATAAAATTAAACAGTTGGCCGAAAGGCCGAAACCGAATACCGAAAGAGGCTTTTGCAGTTTTGTTTATTATTTAGTCAATTATTTCAACATTGCATACATGAACTCCCAAATGTTCTCCTAAAACATAACCTACAACTAAAAAGCAACCCTAAATAAATAAATAAACAGTAAAACCTTCAAATCTAAGAGTAAAATTAACATTTTACTAGGAATTAATTTGTGAACCACTCACTGATTTTTACCTTGACTTATATGAGGATGAATCTACAAAAAGATCGACTTATTGCCTTTTTTAATTTTTTGCAGTGCAGGTTGAGTTGCTCTAAAAAAAACTGCACCACAGCTCCCACCGTAATGTTCAGACTTCAGAATTTGCATCAAAGCCCTGATCATAACAATGAGAGGCTTTAAACGATGTCCATGCTTAGGAGGTGATTGTAACTTTTTCGTCTGTAGACTGAAACTAACGGGGGAGGCGGCTCGCTGGACATATTTTTAGTTGCGCTGTCAGTTTGCCGACATGGCTCTGTGTATTCAGGCTCGAGAAATGCAATCAGACCGTAGGAGCCTTTTCCCCAACACCGCTAACGGACAGGATATCTCCGGTTGTCATTTTAGCTGTCAAACTAAAGTTTTTTTTGCGCGGCGGCCCTCACCGGCGAAGTGTCACTGTGAATGACACCGTTACCAACTGTCACAGAGTTTCACCGGGTGAATCGCTGCTTCGCTCGCGCAAGGCTTTTGTGTTTCTATGGCGATTAAACATCAGTCTAGGACAAGCGTTTTAACTTTATACTGCATAAAGCATTGCACTGTCTGCGCCGTGTTTCATCCAGTTTGAAAAAATGCTCAGACACTGGACTCTGACATTTTCATGCACTCACCAAACTGCTCCTGCTGCGCGCTCACAAAGAAACGTGGACTCGCATACACGGTTACGTCTCTCTTTACTGCCATTTCCTGGTTTACAAGCGCGCAGCTCTTTTAAAAACATATTTCCTTAGTGTCATTTAGTTCGCCAATTTTCGGTTATGTTATTCGGCTTTTTAACTGTTTCGGGCCGAAACCGAAAATGACTTTTTTTGCCATTTTCGGCCGAACTTTTTCGGTGGCCGAATGTTTGGTGCATCCCTAATACATAGTAATATTATCTTTATCTTCTTCTCCAACAGAGTTTCACATTAGAGTTCCACTTTGAGCCCAATGGTTTCTTCAACAATGCAATCCTCACTAAAGTCTACAAGATGAAGTCGGAGCCTGATGCCTCAGACCCTTTCTCATTCGAGGGACCAGAGATCATTGACTGTGAAGGGTGAGTCCCAGAGCACACAGGTGTTTTTTAGACAGTGGCTTTGACTCATATGATGTTCAAGTTTAAGAAAAAACATAGACATTGTGTGGTTTGTTCAACATTTTTGTTTATTCTATGTATATATAACAATAATCTCTCTTTACTTTATATCTCCCATAACTGCCTCGTCTTGGCGATTCTTGCAACTTTTTTGCATCCTAGCTCACTGTCACTTTTTCTGTCCACCTCTTCTCTCTAGCTGTCAAATCGACTGGCACAAGGGGAAGGATGTGACTGTGAAAACTATTAAGAAGAAGCAGAAACATAAAGGCCGCGGCACAGTCCGCACTGTTACCAAACAGGTCCCCAACGACTCCTTCTTCAACTTCTTTAACCCAGTCAAAGGTGAGAGCAGGACCAGAAATGAGACACACACACACACACACACACACACACACACACACACACACACACACACACACACACACACACACACACACACACACATCATCTAATGGTTTTCTCTGTAAGTCTAAATGTTAAAGTCAAAGCAACAATTCCTGATTTTTCTTTCACAACTTATGTGTGGATCAAGCACAGCACTTACTATTTAAATTCAAATATTTGCTGAGGGCTACACACAAATACAACTGCTTGACTTTCAGCAGTTTTGCATGAATGTCATGTTTTACCATTTGTCACTGCATTACCTTAAATTCAACAGCAGGTGGCACCAAACTCTTAAACTGTCAGATAGTGCAGTCATTTTGCTGTGTGTAGACTCAATAGTCAGCCTGTCTTTTTGTAAGTGATGATGGACTTTGTAGTAAGCTGAGCTCACTGGCCCATCGAACCTTTACATTAACATTGGTTTTAATATTTTCCTTCTTAGACCTTCTTAAACAGTTAAAAATAAATAAAAGATGACAAGTAATCGCAGATACAGTACTGTAGACACATTCAACAGTAGAGAGAATAAAGGTTTGTTAAAAACAAACAAGGCTTTGAACTTTTTTAATTTTTTAATTTTTATTATTCAGTCTGATGAAACCCTAAGGACAATAGGTAGCCTTAATGGAACAAATGACCACTGTAAGGGTTACATTAGGACAGTCTTGAAGTCAGCAACCTTTTTTTATATAGTCGCATATCCTTGAAAAAGCTTCAGTAGAGATCAGTAAGTATGGCACGTGCGCCTTTTTATGTAAATGACTGTATTGTCTTTCCTGTGTTTTCAACTCACCTGTCAGACATGCCTGGGCTTATTGTGAATATTTTGACTTAGAGAATTTGACCTGATGACTAATTGGCTGAGAAGATGTGAAGATGTTTGTCTTACTGGTTCAGTCATAGCCTCGGTGTATATGGGTGGCACTTAGTCTAGTGTGATCAGGTGTGCAGTTCCGGGGTTGGGAGCCATCACTCACTGATCATGCAAACACGCACAAAGTGCAACTCGACTTCTCTGCTCTCATGGTTGTGTGAACAAGATGTATTGTATATTTCATCATTGGAAAGGGTTTTAACTAGATTGGATTAGACAGTAGATACAACAGTAAATTTAGTTTTTGAACAGACTCAACCTTTCTTCCTTTTATTAAAATAAGATAGCAAGCTTACTGCCAAATGTACAGATATTGGCAAGATACTGCTTTGCACTATCATGCCAGCAAAACAGACCTTTCCTTGTAAGATTTTCTAAATATATGTAATGAGTAATAGAATATTAAAAAACCCTGATGCTCATACTGTAGCGTTCGTACAGGACTTTGTAAGAGTAAAACAATAGTTTCCCTTTAAGTACAATAATCGCTGAAAGAAGAGGAAGGATGGGATGATGTCACCTTTAGTCAGTTTATTGCCTGGGGCACAGCTGTTTGCTTTGTCACAATCTATGGATGATGTGACCTGGCTTTGTGATGTCATGGATAATAAGCACAGTTGTTGCCTTAAATGGGCTTTCAGATGTGTGTTGAATATTTCATTTCATTTAACTTTTAATTATCCTCGAGAGACCAATTGAGGGGTGACCCTCATTTTCAATGACGTCGAGTTACTGCTTATCCCAAAGCTTCCCCAGTGATAGTCTAGATATTATAAAGTAACATCCCCCCTTTGACTGTCTGCTTAATGGAACATTTAAAATACAGTGTTTCCCATTTGTATCATAACTTGTGTTTGCCTCTTTTAGTTATCAGCACTTTGTAACTGTGTTTTGAAAAGTGCTATATAAATAACGTTTATTATATATTTATTATATTATTATTGTAAAAAATGTGTTGCTTTTTGCTTCAATTATAAATGTCCTTTTTCTTACAGCTTCACCAGATGAAGAAATGGTAAGTGGAATGATGCTTATTCTTCATAAAACCACTCACTTTATTGCGTCTTCCAATAACATCAATCTGTGGGATTTGTAGTTGTTTTCAAATGCTTTCTTTGCTTTCTTGTTTGACAGGATGAAGACTCTGAGTTCACCCTAGCCACAGACTTTGAGATTGGTCATTTCTTCCGTGAGAGAATAGTTCCCAGAGCAGTGCTGTATTTCACTGGAGAGGCCTTGGAAGATGACGAGAGTGTGAGTGTTTTTCCTGTTACACACACACACACACACACACTCTTGTACACAGAAAATGCTACATGAAGGGATGTTTGCGTTCTCATAAACAGAATATTTTGCTGTAAAACTTGGCTTTGTTTTTACTTTATTTCTTTTGAATGCAGTTTGAAGAGGAGGAGCTGGAAGAGGGAGATGAAGAGGTTAGTAATACCAGTTTCACTCACCAACACTGTCCATTTGATCTGATATACAAGACAGCTGCTTATCACATTGGAATTAAGCCCACTAGTGAACAGCCATACACATCACTTCTAAGCCTTATAATAATGTTAATAGTACCAATAACAGTAGTTCTGTTTCATGTTCTGTTAAATAACACAAGTGTGAATATTGTCTTTGTATCTCAGGAGCAAGATGATGAGGGTGATGATGACGATGATGAGGGAGACTTTGACCCCAAGGTCAGTATGAGTTCTTATCTTTTTTTGATTTGATTGTGTACTTGCACCTATGTTTGTATTAGTTTGAATGTTTTTCCAATGTGAGCGCTTTTATTGTTGCAGTGCCCTGACCACAACACCAAATTGATTTCTGTCTTGGGCCCATCTCGCCCCGTTTTATTTGGCTTCTTTGGAACTCAAATTGGGACGTGCTTCTGATTAAAATAAAAGGCATCACACAGGGACGTTTTTCTTTGATAAAGTGGAGCATTTTCATCAGAAGAAGAAAAGAAAGATATGAATGAATTGTTTACCAACTTATATTTTATATTCAAATATTTAAAAACAACAATCAGTTGACCAAATTGCTGTACACAATTCAATACAAAACAACATATAAGATACATGAGAAAAAAAGGGAGGAGTGTCAAAGTCTCAACTTTTGTTAAAGGCTAATGCAAAAAAAAGCGAGTCTTCAGCAAAGTTTTTTAACTGGTCAACTTTACAGGGACCCAGGTTCCATTCATTCACACACAGTCATACTAGTGGTGGTAAACAAAGGTAGTGGCCACAGCTGCCCTGGGGCAGACTGACGGAAGCGTGGCTGCCATTCAGCGCCTATGGCTCCTCCAACCACCTCAAACATACAGCAGTCATCGACATTAACATAAGGCAAGGTGGGTCTAGCCCAAGGACACAGCAACCATGACACAGGTGGTAGGGCGGGTTTTCGAACTGCCAACCCTTCGAAATTGGCCGACTAGGGGTGTAACGGTACATGTATTTGTACCGTACCGTGACGGTACAGGCACGTATTTGGTGTTACAGAGGTGGACCGCGGTCCGTTCGTGGCGTACATAGCGTTATATGGCGAATGTACAGGCTTGTTTTGCTGTGTGGAACTTAAAACTTGTCGTCGGAGTTCCCCCCGGACCATTTAACCTCCGGCTCGGCTCGCACGTGCGCAGTAGCAGCCAGCGAATGAGAGTCTCTTATCTCCATGGTGAGCATGAGGGTCAGGCAGTGTTGCTAACTTAGCAACTTTGTCGCTATATTTAGCGACTTTTCAGACCCCTCTGGCGACTCTTTTTTCAAAAAAAGCGACCAATCTAGCCGCTTCTTCTGGTGTTATTGGTGACTTTTGGAGACCCTGGCTGTCGCTAAAGCATGTATCGCTCTTAACTTCTAAACGAGCAGCGGGTGACTCCGCGGCCACTCCCCCCGTCCCAGAGCACTGACAGGCGGCCGAGTTTTCACGCAGCAGTCCCTCCCAGCTGCGGTCAGAGCAAGAGATAAACAGATCTCCGCTCTAGTGTTCCGTTTGCATCCCTACTAGCAGTTGTAGCAGCGTTCCCCCCTCGTTTACAGTCTATCAGTAGTGCAAATAAAGATGTTATACAGTGCTATCGAACAGAGAGCGAACTGCATGACGAAAGTCAACAGGAAACCGGAGCTTGGAGGCGTCCCCCTGTTATTCAAATCCCGTTTGAGAGATAATTTAAGATTCCAGGTGAATTATGAAAACAGTGATAGACGTTTGGAACAATGTCGGCAGAAGGGGCATTGTTTCACTGCGATCGCCTATGCGGCAACACGTCGAACATGCATGCGCATTTTAGAAGGCAACATCCAGGTGTTACTATCACCGTTACTGTGAAGAAAAAATTATGCCACATTGTATCTCCTGCCTGATGCTGTGTAACGCAGTATTGTTACTTTATCTAATTTTCATGGCGTGCACAACATAGAGTGCACCGTCACTGGTGAGGTGGGTTTTGTTGATTTTTTAAGACCACTTGACCACCCAAAAGTTGTGTGGTTTGCCGAAAATCACGCCAATCAAAAAAATTAAAAACAAATAAATAAATAAATAATAATAATAAAAATACGGGGCGATAGTGTATTACAGAACAGTTTGTGGCGTTCGGAGCGCAGCATCTAGGTCTACTATAGGCTACTGATGAAAATCACAGAACACATTGCATCTATTTATTAACAATATTTATGAATTTAGGCTATATTTTGCTGCTCCAACTCAAATTCAGCCCAGCCAGGCGATAGTTAAGTTTCAGTTTCGTTTTCATCTCCGTGGTATACAGCCGTTTGGACCAGCTGATCAGCTCCTGACAGCAGGAGTCAGTCTGTGTTCCAGTTGTAGCCTACTGGGAAGTCGGATTTATGGTGCCAGTGATAACTGAACTAAATGATAAAATAAAGCGATCTTCTCCTTCCTATATCTGTCTATCTTTATCCCTCCACTGCACACTCAGTCACTACTATCCATGCTAAAAGGAAGCAGGAGTATAACCTCATTTAGCACATTATTTTTAAATATTTTATATTATTTATTTATTTTCTCCCCCATCTAATTTTGACGATTTTTAGAAAACTGTGTTGGTCTGTAAGCGCTAAGGGAGCATGTTTAAATAAAACCTGTGAACCTTAACTTTTAAATGTATCTTATATCATGTTTCTATGTGCTACGCAGGCTTAGATATTAAGGTTTTGGTAGACTTGACAATTTGTACTATTTTTTCAGAAAACCCTCAGGCATTAAGGACATGCATCCTAGATTGCAATAGTCATCAATGGGTTAAGAGAGCTGCATCAATATTTTCTTTTTTTAAAGTCAAAAAGGCCCATTAATAGCCTACTGTATATTTTTTCATTGCAATTTTAGTTACTGCACCTACACTAGTATTTAATAAGTATTTTATTTATTGGAGAATTGCAGCAGTATTTTTATAGTTGTTATGCATTTTATTTGTATGTTACATACTGTCAGCTAGTTACTGACAGCTAAAGCTGTTCATTCTCCCTTAACTATGAACCGTACCGTACTGTACCGTACCGTGACTTCAAAACCGAGGTACGTACCAAACCGTGACTTTAGTGTACCGTTACACCCCTATGGCCGACCCACTCCACCACCTGAATCACCCCAAGGTACATACACCTTGGTCAAAAGTGGATACCTGCGCATGGAATTTCAAAGTGTAAAAGGGGGTGCCTTATATGTTAAGGCCCGCCTATTGTGCACCGCCAGCACACTGCTTTTCTGTCGGGGTTTGCTCCCTTAGCATTTGCCTAAAGAGGCTGACCCACAATGCAGTGGAGCTTTATCCATAGCTGGCTGTGTGTTCCTGGAAATCTCCCAGCAAAAGCAGCTTTTGAAATGTTTATATTTTGTCTTTTATACTTGATATCTCTTAAGTTTTGGTCAAAACCATTTAAGAGGCAGGATCATTTAAGTTGGCACTGATATGTACAATGTTAACATACAGTATATGGCCGGCATGAAGGAAAATTCGTAATTTCTTTTAAACAACGTATTGATACTGAAGCACTTTAATGTTGATAAAGTTTGGTCACATCTGCAGAGATGATGCTTTTTCTCATGTTGGTTGTCGTTTTGGCTTCGAGTGCTGTGGAGAGAAGACTTGCACCTCCATTTTGTTTTGCCCTCGTCTGGTAATGGACCGAACGGAGATGCCATTGCAAACAGTATCTGACATGGTTCGAACAAAGATGACTGACTGTTTTCATCGTCTGTACTTCTCCTCCAGTTAAATGCAAAATCCTCAAGTGTTCTCAGAAACACATGTACATGACCGTACAGTTAATATACAATGCCCTGTGTTAAGCTGAAAGCACAGAGTATGTTATACCTAAACAGTTTCATGTCTTTCACTAGAGCCATGATGATGGAAATCTGAGTGTTACTTCACATGTTCATGAAAGTAATTTTATTGTATCTGAATTTCCACCATCAGCTCAGACATGCAATACATCCTGATTCTGCATATAACAGACCTTTTTAAAGAGGTCTTTTTCTGACTGCTAAAGAGCCATTAATGTAGTGGTTTAGTTGGGCCGATAGTTGAGTTGAGTATTCTCCATTATAAGCTATTCCAGTCTGATACTGAGTAAGTGCATAACGTGGCCTGTAAGCAATTTGATCAGGAGTGACCAACAATTGATGCCTTCTTTCTATAGTAACTTGTTTTGTTCCCGTGGTGGCAGCCGTCAGCTCATCAGTTGTTTATTTTGCTTCAGGACTTCAATGTGCTCATTCACCAACTGCAACAATGTTTCACTTTGCTCACTGTCATTTCGGAATGTGACGTTTAAACTTGTGCATATTATTGTCTCCCTCCCTCCCCCCAGGATTCCCCTCCATTACAGGCATAATCAATCATTCTCACCCCATGCATTTGTAGGTAAGGGAGAAGTAAGGACGCTGTCCCTCGTATGTTATACACTGTCTTGTCCATTGGGTTTGGTTTATTTTTCTGGCTGCATTTTCTCTTTCATTACATCCTTGATCTTTCCAGTATAGTCCGAGATGTGTAGGATCCATAACTCACATCTTGGGTAGACGCGGCTTCTATTCTTGCTTTCCGGTTTTTGCTCTTTCCATCTATTTGTTTTCCTCCTGTAGTCCCATCCCAGGTTTTTAACATTGTTCCCTTTGCCATAACAAACCGGGTTAAAACATCTAGGCTTCTTTCTCTATCCTCTGCTGTCTTGTGAGCTCTCTACTAGTTGCTCTCCTGTCTTGTTTTCTCATCTGTTCTTCTCTCTGTGTGCTCTCCACAGAAAGAACAGCCCCAGCCTGCCGAATGCAAACAGCAGTAACCGTAGTGATCAGCGGAGGTGGACACCTGCTGTCCATCAAATCAATTCTTAGCCAATCAGCAAGTCCTCCTATTGCAGGCTCCACCCTTTTATGAACTCTCATCCGAACGCAAACCAAACTGCGTTTTTACTATGTGCATGACTTTTATTTCTGTCTTGCGCCCATCTCGCCCCTTTTTTATTTGGCTTCATTGGAACTCAAAGTGGGACGTGACTCGACTCTAATTAAAATAAAATGGCATCACAGAGGGACGGTTTTCTTTGGAAAAGTGGAGTAGTTTACTTCATCATCATCATCATCATATGAAGAAAATAAAGATAGGAAATAATTCTTCCCAACTTTAGTTTCATGGAAATAAATCAGTTACTCAGGGTTTTTTAATGCCAACAGGAGAAGTGTAAGTTTACCAGGAAACTGCTGAACAAGTTTGACTTAATCTTTCACTGGGGTTGCTGCAGTGTTTTTCTTTTGTTATGGTGTTTTTTAAGAGACATACAATGTATCATTTTGAATTTAATTTTCTTTTTTAAATGTTCATTGTCATGTCAGTGGACTATTTATTCTGGTGTCATGCAGCTGTATGGAGTGCTGCATTTGGGGAACGCTTAAGGCCCAGCCACACTAATTGGCTCATTCTCATTGGCTCAAATCTTATTAGGCTGAGCAGTTAAGCAAAATGTGATACTGCCAAGTCATGTATTATTTTCCTATTATTATTATTATTATTTGAAGGGAGTTTCAAACATTGAACAGTTGCGTTCTGCATTAATACTACTCACCTCTGCGTATCGGGCTTAACAAGCATTTAAACTGAGCACTTGAGTGGACACGCAACACTATTTGAGATCATGTTACAGGCGTGTGGTTGTATCTTAAACCGTCGTGAATTGCATTTCCCTGTTTGCCCTATTGCCACTCTTTACAAGGATAACAAGAACAATTAATGATACCAAGACATTTGAAAAGTCGAAATTTCTCTCCCCTGTTTCAGCTTGTTGGATTTCTTCAACCCAAGCATCAAATCCAGTTTGATAAATATACTCCTAAAAGCTGATGTATTTAAGCAGACAGTGGCTTACATGCATTCTTTTCTGGATTATAAGGTATCACTCCTGGTATATATCTTGGTCTTAACGGGGGTCATTTAAAGTCAGTGATGGGACATTGTGCGGGATGGTTGGATCAAATGTAAATTCTGTTGCCAACAAGCCAAAATGAAAGAAAAAACACACCGTCCTCATTTGTAAAACTGTTTGCCATTTGTCATTAACAGTGTAATCTAATTCAGCGTTTAAAGTTGTTAAAGAATATATAAATATTTCTGTTATTGTCTAATGATTCAGTAGAATGTCTGTGGAAAACCAATAGAAGAGGTTGCCAATGTATTTTATATACTGCACTTGGATTTTGGCTATTTGGTTGGACACCTTTGCCTGGTGACTGGTCAGCAATAGCAGTTAAAGTGAAAATAATACCCATCCCTTCCCTCTTTTTAAGAAAGATTGTAGATCTTGTTGGACAGATCTCTCAGAGCCACGGTTGACATCTTCAAATCTACCATATATTGGACCGTGTGCTAGCAATGGCCTTAACTGGTTCTTATTCACAATTTGTAACTTGCGCAATATTTCTTTTCAATTTGTACAGAGTTAGTTAAAATATTCTATTAAAGTTGTGCGACATCGAAATCTGTTTTTGGTTGTTTTCTGTATGTGTGTCCAATTTGTGCATGTAGCAGTAGTTTAGAGACATTCCCAATGACCTAATTTCTTCCTGCAACCCCTCAAAAGAGGGTGAAGTCAGAGGAAAAACCTGATTTAAACAAGCAAAAAACAGTAGAACTGCCTGGCAGTGAGAGCCATATAGTTCAACTCGCTTGTGTTTAAAAATTAACTGACTTAAGAGACATCTGCAATATAATTAAGAGGTTGTCTTTATGTAACACGTGTGCAGGTGTGTGGTGTTTCCTACATCCAGGACATATGAGTAGAGTGCGGTTTATAAACCTATATCGATGCAGATGGCTTTATAACCCATTCCCACTTAAGGAGTGAGAGTAGGAGGGTTAAGGGGCAGAATTGGACCCAAGAGAAGCGTACAGGCCTGAATGCTTGACTAACAGTGAGGGGATCCAGTGACTGTTATGCTGTGGGATGTTTGTTGACATTGTTTGGAATTGCTGCAAACTATTACAAAGAGTTGTGCTCTCCTTTAAACTATGACACATTTCTATCCTGATGGGTGTGGACTTTCCAGGATGAAAAATACCCCTTCAATAGGGCTTGAGGAGTCACTGAACAGTTTGATGAGGATAGAAAATGATATGCATCATATCTTTTAACAGTGCTCTCCATCACCGCCATTTAAAAAGATGGGGGAATATCTTTTGGAATTATGGTGTTCATTCATACATAATTCAAGAGACTTGGAGAATCAATGCCAAGGAGCATGGAAGCCGTTTAGCAGCACATACAGGTCCTTCTCATATAATTAGCATATTGTGATAAAGTTCAATATTTTCTGTAATGTACTGATAAATATTAGACTTTCATATATTTTAGATTCATTACACACAACTGAAGTACTTCAAGCCTTTTATTGTTTTAATATTGATGATTTTGACAAAAAAGTAAAGAAAAAACAAAAATCCCTATCTCAAAAAATTAGCATATTTCATCCGACCAATAAAAGAAAAGTGTTTTTAATACAAAAAAGTCAACCTTCAAATAATTATGTTCAGTTATGCACTCAATACTTGGTCGGGAATCCTTTCACAGAAATGACTGCTTCAATGCGGCGTGGCATGGAGGCAATCAGCCTGTGGCACTGCTGAGGTGTTATGGAGGCCCAGGATGCTTCGATAGCGGCCTTAAGCTCATCCACAGTGTTGGGTCTGGTGTCTCTCAACTTCCTCTTCACAATATCCCACAGATTCTCTATGGGGTTCAGGTCAGGAGAGTTGGCAGGTCAATTGAGCACAGTAGTACCATGGTCAGTAAACCATTTACCAGTGGTTTTGGCACTGTGAGCAGGTGCCAGGTCTTGTTGAAAAATTAAATCTTCATCTCCATAAAGCTTTTCAGCAGATGGAAGCATGAAGTGCTCCAAAATCTCCTGATAGCTAGCTGCATTGACCCTGCCTTTGATAAAACACAGTGGACCAACACCAGCAGCTGACATGGCACCCCAGACCATCACTGACTGTGGGTACTTGACACTGGACTTCAGGCATTTTGGCATTTCCTTCTCCCCAGTCTTCCTCCAGACTCTGGCACCTTGATTTCCGAATGACATGCAAAATTTGCTTTCATCCGAAAAAAGTACTTTGGACCACTGAGCAACAGTCCAGTGCTGCTTCTCTGTAGCCCAGGTCAGGCGCTTCTGCCGCTGTTTCTGGTTCAAAAGTGGCTTGACCTGGGGAATGCGGCACTTGTAGCCCATTTCCTGCACACGCCTGTGCACGGTGGCTCTGGATGTTTCTACTCCAGACTCAGTCCACTGCTTCCGCAGGTCCCCCAAGGTCTGGAATCGGCCCTTCTCCACAATCCTCCTCAGGGTCCGGTCACCTCTTCTGGTTGTGCAGCGTTTTCTGACACACTTTTTCCTTCCCACAGACTTCCTACTGAGGTGCCTTGATACAGCACTCTGGGAACAGCCTATTCGCTCAGAAATTTCTTTCTGTGTCTTACCCTCTTGCTTGAGGGTGTCAATGATGGCCTTCTGGACAGCAGTCAGGTCGGCAGTCTTACCCATGATTTGAGTAATGAACCAGGCTGGGAGTTTTTAAAAGCCTCAGGAATCTTTTGCAGGTGTTTAGAGTTAATTAGTTGATTCAGATGATGAGGTTAAGAGCTCGTTTAGAGTACCTTTTCATAATATGCTAATTTTTTGAGATAGGAATTTGGGGTTTTCATGAGCTGTATGCCAAAATCATCAGTATTAAAACAACAAAAGACCTGAAATTTTTCAGTTGGTGTGCAATGAATCTAAAATATATGAAAGTTCAATTATCATTACATTATGGAAAATAATCAACTTTATCACAATATGCTAATTATATGAGAAGGACCTGTATGTCCCAACACTTGCTTTAAGTGCACACCAGTCAGTCCAAATTGTGAGCAGTTTCTCTGGAAATGTTGTCCCATCAACATGTGAAAAAAATAAAGCAAGTAAAGATGCATCATTAGTATAAAGAAAAAAAGATTAAGTTTGTGTAGCTCAGTACTTTTTAAGTAGGCCCCTATCTCAACACCTGGCATCTGGGGTTTTGACCCCTCTGCCTTTTTCGCAGCAGACAGTTTATTAATTAACCCTGACTTTCCTAACATGTCATCATGTTTTCAGTTAAGAGGTCATACTGAGCAAGGCAATAGATCACACCATGGGTTGCTGTAGACATATTGTGCTGTATTGTACATACTGATTCATTTTCCTGGGTGAATAAACATGCTGTTGACAGCACAATGTGAATGGGCACTTAATAGTGACTTTACTATTAGGAATCAGGTGACAATTTGCAAATGATTAGCAAGAGCTTAGGGCTAAGCATGCAGTCACGATCCCAACTTGGTGGCCTTAGAGCAGAACTGACCCTTTTACTTCCTCACAAACACCAGTGAGACTTTAGTAACACCGTGGCAGTATCCAGGCTGAAGGAATTTGCTTACGGCCTGCCCAACATCAGGCAAGGCAACCAGAATGTGTGGAATTCTGTCCGGCAGATAGAGAAAGCATGCACGCTCCACTGAGAGACCCTTGTAATGCATTGTGGGAGATAATGGCTTAGTGCTCTGGAACTTCTTGAGAAGGGTGGTGACACTGTGTCCAAGCAAACCAAGAGTTTTTTTCTGCAGAGTGCCGAAAGACGGGAGCTTTCTTATCCTGTCACCTCTTCCAGCAACACCTCTGTCTTCGTGGGAACAGAGGTGACAACATGTGACAGTGGGAGAAATGGTCCAGATTAGATATATACCAGCAGAGCAAACCCAAACGGAAATCTCTCTGCAGTCTCCTGTAATTTTGGGGATTTTGCTCTCCAGACTTATGAACAAGACACTATTCATGCTGAGGCTGCTGTGTGGGGGTGTGAGGATTGCTTCACTTTAACAAGGAGTCCAATTGTGTCCGAACACTCGATTCTGTGCTTTCTGTGCTGGAACACGGCCAGGCAAATGGGACTGCACAGTGGGGTTGGACTGAGAACACACGCCGGCTTACAGTTTGCACTGAAAATCAGTATCTTTGGTATTAGTCAACCAAATTTGCTATGTATAGCTCTAGTATGCTAACATAACAATAGAGGCTAATTCAGTAATCAAGCAGTAATACACAGTACACGTTTGAAAGTATGCATTTGAAATGTTCTGTATGTCACTCATCATCTAGGGTTATAGGAGAATGTCAATTTAAAACCTAAAAAAAAATTGTTGGGTTACCTCAGTAGGCTCACTAACTTTGTTTAAAGCTCCCATATTATACACTTTTCGGTTCTATTATACACCATATTATATGGTCTTAGTGGTCCCTAATACGTTTTTCTTTAATTGTTTGCTGAAAAAAACTTTCAGATAATTTATTGTACTATGCTGATGTTCAGCTAATCTCACAATGGCCTATTTTTTAAAAAAGAGTTGCAGGTCCCCTCGTAAATATACAATCTTTGAGCTGCCCCCGCCCCCTGTCCGGAAGCGAAGCCAGATACGCCTCGCCCTCTGTCTGTCAGGGCCGTGGACCAATAAGAAATAGGGGTGTGGGCTGCACAGTGGAAGCTTCTGGCTTTACGGTTTGTGAGGTCAGAAAAGGGGATAATTCTGACTGGAGTGTTTTTGGGGGGAGGGGTGGGGGTTTCAGAAAAGGGGAGAGTGAGAAAAGGAGAGATTGTTATTTTTTTTTATATTTTGGCAGTCTCTAGGCACACCGTGGACGCATGGATATGTTGGAACACATTTAAAAAGTGCATTTAGCATAATATGGGACCTTTAAATTAAAAAAGAACCCTACATATACCAGCTGCAACGTTACATTGATGTACACATCATTATTGTAACAATAATTGTAATCCAATAAACAATGATAGGGTTCTGAAAGTTAGTACTTTTTTATGTTTGTCCCTTTCAGTATATTTTGATGTTAATACGTTTATACTCCTACTCTTATAGAATATCAGTAACTCTTCCACCACTGCAAAAAATATGATAGGTGACATACTGTACATCTGTATGTAGAAAAGTAGGTCAAGCCATGTGTTTCTCTGCCTCCCATAGCTACATTAGAATAGCTTTTGTCCTTATTAGGGGGAATGTTTTTGCAGTTACATATTCAGCCTACAAGTAAACCCAGGTGCAGCAGGAGTCACACCCTGCAGTGTGAGGTCAAGACAGTGAGGGAGATCTTTGAAACTGAGCAAGTCATTCATAAGACAAACATCAAGTCAACTGAAAGAACCTCTGCACACTGCTCATCAGCCTGTTTTTATTTTTATTTTTTTTTTAAGATATTTTTTGGGCAATTTTATGCTTTTATTGATAGTGTAGAGACAGAGGTGAAAATGGGGCAGAGAGGGGAGTGACATGCAGAGAACGACCGCGGGCGGGAATCGAACCCGGGTCTGCTGCTGGGCCCGGCCCGGGAGGGGGACGCCTTACCGACTGAGCTAAAGGCACCCCCTCTCATCAGCCTGTTTGACCTTTTGTCAGGTGTATATGTGCAGGGATGGACGGCTGGACAGAGCGCATGCGTAACATGTATCAACAGCACATACAGAAGAAATCGGTTGAATCATAGGGAGATGATCTCTGAGCTGTGCAAATGACCAGGGCAGCAGAACAAAGGAAGGTATTCGGACTACTGGGATTATTCCTAAAAGACGCCTTTTGCCATCGTCTCATCTAGCACCAGTGTAAGGGGTGCAGTTCCGGCCTTCCTCCCAGCTGCAGCTGCACCCACTGTGTCCCACTCTTGGCCTCAAGGTGCTTTTGGCAGAACCTCTTCGCGTATGTGAGCACACTGTGTGGGGTCTTTTGTATAACCATCTCCCAGTCGGAAGTGGTGTGAGCCAGATTGAGTTCCAGAGAAAGAAAGGGAATAGAGAGGTGCTTTATGCTGCTGACGCTGGCTTGATGTGCAGAAATGAATGAGTAAAACTGGCAGAATGATAAAGAGCCCATTACCTCTTAGATCTGATAATGTTACTGATGGCATTGAAGAACTCACAGCTTTGGACAGACATTTGATCTTTGGTTCAGTTTATCAGCTGCTGCACGAGGTAAAAAAAACTAAAGCTGATGTCTCCTAATTTAGAACGGCTCTATGAGTGGTAATGTGGATGCACTGTCCAGCAGTTTGCTCCAGATTGGAATAGCTCTAAGAGGTCTACAGTTTCCATTACATTTTATACAGACGTTCATAGTGTCCAGAGGATGAACCCCAATGGCTTTGGTTATCCTCTGACTTTTTCCTCTAGTGCCGCCATGACATTTGTGATTGAAATCAGAGAGGAAAGCTGACTAAAATTTCCTCTCAAAGTGAAATAACAACAACAAAATTGATGTAAAGGCAAAACTATGCCTTTTAGTACTGACTTAAGGGTCATCAAATGAATGGGCAAAAAACATGCAGAGGGGGCCTGTTCAGCTGTTACCTTAACCTCTCCTGACGGCACCTGCCATGCATAAACAAGACCTGCTGCAACACACTGCACAAGGCTCATGGGAAACTGTGTTCAGGAGGGGCAGCGGCCTTGGGGGTAGATAGCTCGAGACCAAACAAGGCTGTGACTAACACTTCAGCGTGGGTTTCACAATAGCTTTTCCATCGTCTCAGGCCAACTTCTAACTTCAAATCCCCCCAGCCTTTCCAGAGATTAAAATATGGACGGATTTTGGCAAAAACACAATATTTGTATTGTTTTTTTGTCTTTTTACTTGCTTATTTCGGGCAGGAGCATGTCTAATCTAGCTGACTGACATGTCTTTGGACTGTAGGAGAGAGAGAGGAATGGGCAGGTCATGGAATAAAAAACCTAAGATGACGACAAAATCATTGTTCCACTAAAACTATATTTGAGGAAACAACAGAATGTGTCTCGAAAAGAATTACACTCAGTGGAGTTATCAGAAAGTTCTCCAAAATTTAAAAAAAACATTAGAGTCACTTGTCAACCAGACACACTTCCTGTTCCTGTTCCTTGGTTAATCTGTGTGTGCCTAACATGAATGGCTATACACAATGGTCACTGTAACAGAGCTAATCTTATTGGCTTTACTTCATAATCACCGGTTGCCATGTCTTACCTGGCTGGTATGTGTGGGAAAGAGAGCTTCACACACCCATTCTCTGCATAGCGAAAGGCAGCGCACCTCTGTCTGCATTTATGAATGAACAGGGAACTGGGTGCAGCATGTTTAACCTGAATCACGCTCCGTGATTCACGAGCATAGACGATTAACAGTTATTAGATTACATTAAGGTGGAGACAGAATTTCTTTTTGAATCAGAGGCCAAGGCCTGTTCAAATGTATGTAAATACTGTACATGTACAGTATTTACATACAAAAATGCTAGCTGCAGCTTTGATTGAAGGTAAATGCTGACAGCCATGACAGGTAGGTATTAATTGAGTACTGCGGACTGGATTTTGATTGATGACTTCCAATAAAATTCCTACATGTCGTAATGTAACTTTATTTATGTGAGGAAACGGTAGATTTCAGCCCTGTGAGTCCACGGAATCTTTCGCCTCCGTGAGAATGGTGACTGATTTCCTCACTGCAATCAGGTGTGTGTGCACTGATTGGCTGATTGAACCCAGGTGTGAAGAGATTATATATGCCCTGAGACCCCAGTGCTCTGTGCTGCTCATTGTCTCACCTTCAGAGGTAGTGAGAGGTTGTCTCTGAGTGCTCTCTGTGTTAAGTGTTGCAAAGTCAACTGCTTTACTTGTGTATGTCTTCAACTGCTTGGCAGCGGTGGTTTTGTTGTCGCTTTAGTTTGTATTATTAAAAGGTAGCCTGTGTGGCCCTTTACAGCTTTGTGCATTTTTGTTTTCTCCCCTTCCCTGTAGTCGCTTTGCGATTTAGTGGTTATCCCTCCGGGGATAACTTTCAGACACCCCTTGGTCCGCACCTGTGTCCCAACCCCCCCCCCCCCCCCCCAGTCATTACAATTTAAACAGGGACAATGTACAAAAGAAACATTAACCTTGTTTAGAGCAAGGAGAGATGCATTGTGCCAGGTTTTAGCAAACTGCTATTTTACACCTGTAGTCTCTGCTGTGCAAATAAGCAAAGTTTCAAAAGAATGTTGTGACTATTTCATCCACACTTGGCTTCAAGTGGATTATCTGACAATAATTTCTGTTCGACTCCACGCTTACAATTATTTTTAAGCACAACATGCATGGATAAACTGTCCTCAAAGCAAACTTCTTAGTTGTGCAGTTGGACAGCCCAGGCCTAAAAGAGGGTTAAACCATCAAGCCTTAAAGTCCAGTCCATGGTCCCGCTCCCACTATAGATTAGTTTTAGTTCTATGGAAAGACTCTGGGTTTATCATTTAAGCCACAGCGAAGCTATGCAGACAGCAAAGTGAACGCTACATTCTTGGCAGGGAGAAGGATTGCAGACCTGCATACCTGCCATACTCTGAAGAGTCCAACTGGCAGGAATGAGGCCGTGGACTCCCCGAGCAACTCTCTTGATAATGTCTCATAACACTCACCTGAGTCTCTTGACATGGCTCATGTGTTTGAAGGAAGTGTAATTATCACAGTCTTCAAGGTTCAAACACACCTTTGTGTTGGAGTATGAGGGACAAAACAATTAGAATATGCAATGACATTCATAAGATGTCTTTCCTTTGCCTGAAGGGCTTCTGGAAATACATACCAGCGTAATAAGGCCTGTGGAGGAATGCAACTAAATACATTTACTCAAGTATTGTCCTTCAGTACGATTACAGATTAACTGTATCGCTTAAGTATTTCCACGTAATGCTACCTTTACCAACACATTTTGGGATTTTTTGTGGATTAAACTACCCACAAGTAAATACATGTTTAAAAAAAAAAAAATCTATCTCAACCAGCTATTATATTAAATTGGTACATGCCATTACAACAATAATAAAGATGACATTTAGAATAAAATTAAGATGATAATAAATGTAAATGTAAAACCCAAACATCGGCCTATCCAGATAATAATACTAATGACAGTATGTTGCAGAAGCCTACTTAAAATTAAGTATTTAACATCTGGTATTGTTACTTTGATCAGTTTTGAAAAAGTCTCTGGCTGCAACATAACACGAAAAATGTCTAACACAAAGTGCTGCAGATGTGAGCCTCTTAAACTATGCCATAATACAGTAGCAGCCATTTCCCCAGGAGACAGTGCAGTGTGTTGCTGCAGCTATGTCTCTTTTCATTATTCTTCGACGGTTCCTCCTGCAGCATTGTGTTTGAGTGTGCACTGCCCTCATCAGCCATTTGTTCTTTTTCCCACGCTGCTGAATGCCAGCGTGGCCACAGCCACACACACGCAGGGCTTATCAGAACAATGCTTCGAATAGCTCAGGAGTCTCATCACAAGGGCATGTCACCAAAGAGCAGAAGAGGACGTGCGTGTGTGTGTGCGTGTGTGTGTGTGTGTGTGTGTGTGTGTGTGTGAGTGAGAGACAGGCCAAAGTCGTAAACGTGTCACAGTGTGCAGCTGTTACCTGCGGGGCTCTGCTGTACTTGTCAGCGGTCCATCACAGCCAGCTCATCCATAATGTTCCCCATTGTTAGGCTGCCTATGTATAGTTCACTGTCTGAAGGAGGTTTCACTGGCTAACACAATGTGCATAAACATTATTTGCATAAACACACCACACAACGTGCATATAGCAGCACTGCTGTGCAGATGTACAAAGTAAAAGTATAAGCAGCATAATCAATAACTTCTGATCATATTCCCCTTGTTTTTACTATATGCATCCAGAATCCAACTACTGTTTAAGATGTAAATAGATAGCATATTTGAATTCCAACACAGTTTATCCTCTGTAGTAATTGCCATTAACTTTTTCAGCAAGGTGCAACATTGCAAACATCTGTTCCCAGCTCTTTGAGTTCTGTGTGTTCTTAGTGTGCAGGGTGTGACAGTTAATAGTCCACACCTTTATTTACACATTAGTGCTGCTGTTCTGACCAGTAAACATTCAGCAGCTTCGTGCCCAGACACGACTGAGAAACACAGGGCCTTTTCTGGTCCTTCCACCTGCTCTCTTAGTTGTCACACCCATGTACCCATGGCTGAAAAGCTCCATCAGCCTCAAGTAAACAAGGTGAAAAGAAAAACAAATGGTTATTTCGTAACCCTTGTGCTCGGGAAGTCACATTGTATCTGCTTGTTTTGAAATCAAAACCCTCCCCAGTTGTTCCAGATGGCACATTATCTCACTTCCTCTCTCTCTCTCTCTCTCTCTCTCTCTCTCTCTCTCTCTCTCTCTCCTTGTCTGTGTGTGTGTGTCTCCGGGTGTTTTGTTTCGTCTGCATAGACAGCGAGAACCGGAGGGCGCTGATTTGAACCCGAGGTTGTCACAACACACCTCCTGAGATCCACCACACAGTCTGACTCTGTCCACAAATGGTCGCACCTTCCCACGAGCCTGAAGAAACCACAAGGAAAATACATTGGAGTTTCACTGTAGCTTTTTCTTTCAGCTCAGCCATGACTGTCACTGTCTACAACGTGTGACGTGCAGAGTTTATTAAAATTATATGATATTATATTCATATTACTTATATCTTATTACTGCTGAGGGCTACTTTCTACATGTTAATCATCACTGCGTTGTCAGACTTAGTTTACTTTCTTCCCATTTCTGTATTTTACCATCATGCTTTCTCTCTCTCTCTCTCTCTCTCTCTCTCTCTCTCTCTCTCTCTCCTTCCTCAGAAACATTAACTAACATTAACATTGTCTCTGCAAATAATTTATCATAGGGAACATAAATCATCATCCTCATAGATACGACATACACATCCACGCACACACACGCCTGGCACCCCTTTGGCAAGCAAACTCTTCCAAAGTAAAAGGCACTCCACCAAGTTCTGAGTCACTGCCTGGGCATGTCATCCGGTCTCCATTGCAATACTCTTTCAAACAAAAACCTATATTTGAACACATGTACACATCTTGCTCACACACAAGCACAGACTGCTAGGCAACAAAGAGGAAAGCCCTGATAAAACATAGGGGTTGGTAGAATGCCGGCGGTGCACATCTTCACTCAACAGAAACCGGTCCCCTCTTTGGCTCAGTACACTCATGTGGTTTCCTTTTCTTTGAGACCTGAGGATTAAATTGTCTGTCACATCCCGCTCCAGTGAAGGGGGCTGCTCAGCCGACTGCTCGGTGAGCTGTTTAAAGTGATTCACCATCGTTACACCCCTTTGGCGCTGTCCAATGTCTTTATCATCATAGTGTTGATGTGTGAAGTTGTATGAGCAGTTCTCTTTAACTCATGGCCCGGGGTGGTTTCATTCCCATAAGTGCACCCTGCTTTTTTTGTTATAATTAGTGGAGGACTATGGAGCGCTGGTGTGTGTTTGTGTGTGTTATAAAAAATAATTTATCATAAAAGAGAAGAGTGTGCAGTATAGAGTATACACACCAGTATACGAATGACAAAAATAATAATGAGATAGCCAGGGCTAGCCTAAACTTTACATGAAGATATTCAAAGAAGTCAATAAATTGAACGTTGCCTTAGACTTTTTTGTTATAGGAGTTAGAAATTAGTTTTATATATTGTTGTTGTTGTGAGTGAGGAGTGATAGTCCATATTGACATGTCACTTCCTGAGGGAAACTGGGGAGACAAAACATTTGAGAGGAGACAGATAGCAGGCCAGAGAAGGAGTGTGTGAAGTGTGTGCCTGATGCACGTTCGCCACTGTACGCACAAGCGATGCAGGCACTGGTTGTTGTTATCTGACCCAGACACTGGAGTCGTGGTGGTGTTTGTGTGGGTGATGATCCCCCAGCAGTGTTGGCAGGGCATGAAAGACTGCTGACATCTGCTGTTAAACCACCTCAGGCCAGTGGTTGGTAAATAGCATTGTTTTTGGTATCAGTCTTATTGTCACAGGTTCCTATAAAGAATCTTTGTATCAGAAGTGTGGATACTTTTGGGCTCGATCCACCCACCAACCGAACACAGACTCCAGGAGCTCTGTGATACACATCTAAAGTGTGTGACTGTCATACCATCAGGACTGAGTGGGTCAGGTGACTGGCAGAGAGGCACTGTGGTCAGCTGTGAGCATGGGAGCGGCAGATAGCAGAATGGACACACCTACACACAGATATCAAGGGGCATCTGACTCATTCAATGTGCAATACGCTTTCATTTTTGGTCACTGTCATCTCAGGTTGCATGAAAATGATGATGTGATAAAATTGAAGCTGACCTTTCATTTTCCTTTCTCATTTCATTCTTCAAACACTCAACAAATCCCTTGTCATTAACTTAAAGTAAATATGTAAGTTTATGTAATGTTGATTATGAGTTGAATACATGTGCTACTGAGAGTTAAATAATTAGCTTATTTTTTTCTTTTGGCTTTTTTTTTTACAGTTTTAAGAAATCATACATGATGGAAAATACTTGTTTGTTAATGGGAGGGTAAGTCAGGTTTGTTTTCTTCTCGTAACAAGCCACATTTTTCGTTATACTAATAAAACTAGGCGAACAAAGATGAAGTTGAATGTCCCATTCAGGTGTAAATTACGTTTAGGAGTGAGTTGGTTGACTCCTCAACCTTATTCATTACTCATGATTTGTGAGATAACGTAATAAAGTGTTGTTCAATTAACTCACTCTTTTACAGCATGGGGTATATATTTTTTAAGTTGAACTAGCTTGACGTATTTAACAGCACATGGAAACTGCTCTCTCTGTTTCTTTCTCTGTTTTTTATTTTAACTGTAACTGCCAATGAACCTTGTAACCCACTCTGTTTTCTTAGCTGCTGACACAGTCTGATGAATCCTCTGCTCACTGAATGGAAACTGCTTGTGGGCTGTTTGGGTGCATTTTAGGCAGCTTGACATCAACAGACAGAAATAGCAGAGTTTGTATGGAAAAAAAATCACTGAGCTGAAACAGGTTTAGTCTAAAGTGTTAGACCTACCTTTTAAAATGATTACCTTAAAGAAGTTTGGCAATGCACCTATAGGCCACTTGCACAGCTAGGGGTTATAAAGAGAATGAATTACCAAGCTGTTATGGAAAAAGTCTGGATCATAAACTTCATCAGGGAATTCAGAAAACCCCTCTGAAATGAATGCTGATCTCAGTGGTTTACATGGCCAGACAGATTTCCACGCATGTGCTCAATTCACTCAGTCCAAATCTGGTATAGTCCACCTTATTAGACTAAATCATTTACTGCGAAGTGGGCAAATATTTGGACTAATCTCCTCAGCCGGATGTGGATTACTAATTAACATGTTTGCTGTGTAATTAGGTCCACGTTAGGACTTCCTTTTGCCCTCTCCCCCCGCCTGCGCCGCTGCTTCAGCGCTGCTTCCGCCCACACAGCCTTGAATTACTCCACTGGCAACTGTTGATGCATTCCCCAAATCATCTGACGTCAAGTGGGAAGGGCTCAGGCCAGAGTTGACTATAAAAAGTCCTCTGCCACCTTGGTTCATTCACAACTTAACTCTGGATTACCACAGCTTTCGTAGAGAAGCTCCTTCTTCGGGCTCCTCGGACGAAACAGCACAAACGAGGGGACTTTACAAACCTGCTGCCCGCCATAAAAAATGAAAATGTCAACGGAGGAGATCAGCCAGATCCTCAAGGAGGGAGAGCTGGAGAAGAGGAGCGACAATTTGCTCCAGTTCTGGAAGAGGAAGACGTGCGTCCTGACCACGGACAGCCTGAACATGTACGCCGACGCACAGAAGCGCGCTAAGGGCAAGGAGCTCAAGCTGCAGTCCATCAAGAAGGTGGACTGCGTGGAGCGCACCGGCAAGTTCGTCTATTTCACCATCGTCACCACAGACAATAAGGAGATCGATTTCCGGTGCTCCGGGGAGGACAACTGCTGGAACGCAGTGATCACCATGGCCCTGATTGATTACCAGAACAGAAAAGCCATCCAGGACTTTAAAACGCGACAGGACAATGAGAGCGCGTCGCCCGGACAGCAGGAGAGGCGCATGGCGAGGGCGCCCTGAACCGCTGTGGGGAATCCGGCAGTTAACCACTCCTAATATGGTGAGGGACACACACCATGACATGGCTGACAGGATAGAAATATATAAAAATATATATTTTTATGTATGTAAAATGAATGCATATATATATATATGTGTGTGTGTATATATATATATATATATATATATATATATATATATATATATATATATATATATATATATATATATATATATATATATATATATATATATATATATATATATATATATATATATATATATATATATATATATATATATATATATATATATATATATATATATATGTGTATATGTTTTAGTAAAGTAACAATATAAACATTGCCTGTAGCTGAACTCAGTTGGAGAATCTTATAACTAATGAAATGTTTTTTTTTATTTCCTTCCAGTGTCTATGTGGACCATACAGAAATGATACGCGGACCAAAAGGAAGACGAGGTCGTCCGGTCCAGAGATGAAGGATTGTTCAGGACGAAGCTCTCAGGGAGAGGAGACAACTGACAAGAGATTTTCAGATTTCCACGAACACACAGGACTGAACCCCTGAATTGTCAAAACTATTTCAAGTTTTTCTCTCCTGGGAGGAGTAATGGCTCCTAAAACCATGATGTTAATTTATTTGTTTCCACAACATGTTAAGAGCTAACGGCTCGTATTGTTTAAATTATTTACTATTTCAATGTGTGATGAGTGTGTATTTATTTGAATAAATATTCGTGCATTTTTTACATAACGTTATGCTCTCCTGCTTTTATTTTTTCATTTGTCAACCAGAAAAACCCTGTTCCACTTGGTGTCAAATTCTTGTCAGTGTCTTATTACAACATTATAGAATCAGTAACAGTATATTTGACACTTGCTGACACTTTTCACCAGCAGCATTTCTCTGTAAATGCCAATCGCACTGCAGTAAAAAAGGGAGTGGAGGACAGGAAAGTCCCCTTTCCTCTCTGCTGTCAGGTGGAATGTGACTCTTTATTGTCAATGGGAGAGTTTCCGGCTTGAGTCATGGCTGATAAGCGGGGCAGCTTAAGTCAGCACTTAAACGCCTCGTGGTGTCTTTGATCACACCTTAACTACTTCCTACTGTAGGTGTGGTGGGTTTATAGGTCACCGCTGTGTGTAATTACTATAAAGGTTACATTCAAGAATTTACATTTGACTTTTAATGAGCGTTTTACTGTCGTGTTTCTGACTATGATCTTTCTGACACAAAAGATGAAATTAGTTTTCGATAATATTCAGGTCACTTTCTGAAGGTGATCTGATGACATTCCTTTGTAGCCTCTGTTCTTTACAAAACCAAGTTCCCTTCGATGTCATCGTTGTCATAAAGTCTGCTTTAACAGGTTTCATAAATGTAATCCAGTACACACCTATTTGATTACTGTTATAAACCCGGTGAGCAAGGCTTTCATCATATTCAAGAAAACCTTGTGAGGCCCATAAAACAGAGATAATAAACTGATGAGAAATGATGATAGTTATTTTAAATAAGTCACGTAGCATAGTACAAGAGTGATGTTATAGCCAGATTCTTGTTAGGCACATGCAATAAGTCAGGTGTTTTGTATGTGAAGTGTCTACCTTGCATACTGCAATGTAGTGTTGTGAGTTCACATAGACAAAGACAAAACCCAGAATATTTCATGCCCCTTAGAATATAGTCAGTTTAGATAGCCTATATATAATTATAGATAAGCTTTATTCATGTAACACAAGAGTTAAACGTTGCTTCACAGGTGAACATACAATACAGCACCATGCAATACAAGTGTTTGTGGGAATGGTAGGCCTATCTTAAAAACAAAACAAAAAAACAACATCATAAAACCACAGGACAGAGAAGTCTAAATCAAACTGTGTAGACATAATACAAGAGTGTTGTTATAGGTACATGTCAAAATAAATGTATATGTACCCGTCTTGTCATCAAGAAAGTTCTATTTAATGTCTCCAATAAAATATGAAATAAAACAACTGTCTTTACAAAAAAACAGTCTGTACAGGAATACAATTTTGTCGTTTTCCTATGCAATGACAACAAAGTATTTCTGATGATTCTGATTAAAACAAGTGTCTCTTCTGCTGCGAGCCCTCTGTGAAAATAAAAACCTCCGGTCCTGGATCTTGTGTGTCACGAGCACAAATGGCCAGAGGTCAGAGGTGACAGAAAGCTGAAGCTCTGGGCCGGTGGCAGTAATGAAGTGTAGAGTAGAGTCACGTACCCCCCCCCCCCCCCCCCAGCCCCCCACCCCTTCCTATCCAGTCCCTGTGTGCAGCTTTGAAGTAGGATCACACTACAATGTGCGCATCAAAGGCTGATCTGAGGAGTATTACCGGAGCGGACGGGCCTCCTCTCTAAAAATACTGCTTCACAAATTGGCACCACTTTAATCTCACACACACACATACACACCTTTGACCCACACAGGGGTTTATCATGTCACCGGCGCAGGCTATTTTATTCACCTAAACAATTTTGATGCAGAAAAGTACTTCTTGAAATGCATTTGTTGGTGACTCTCAGCAGTGTTTTTTAGAGGCCGATAACAGACGTCAATGCACTGAACATCTGGCGACAATATCCAAGGTTTTGTCTTTGCTTCACTTCCTCTCTCGTCTGGACCCACCACATACCACCAACCAGAAGGACACACACACTGCGTCTTCATCTCTAATCTCATGCTGTATAAACATCCTGTGACGTAGCACTGGCACACACTCATACTGGCCATACTTGAAGCCTTGGCGTCATCGCTCCATAGGCCGTCATTATGCGGACGGGGCAACAATGAATGCATTGTTACAGCGTTGAGTCAAAGATAAATGCAGTAAAAGAGAGAGGGCGTGAGACAAGTGTGTGCAGGCCCTGTATATACACAACTTCAATTAAACTTCAGTTTTTTAAACTGAGCGGGAGAAAATGTCAATGATTCAGAGGCGTTTATTGTAAACACCAGATCTAGCACTGAAAAGCTGACACTGTGTGTGTGTGTGTATGGAGTAACAGCTGAGCAGGGTGGTGTGAGGTGAAGGTTAGGCGACCATGAGGGAACATGTCTCCCTCCATTTCTCCAGGTGGAGATGACTTAAGCTCGCCCACACAAACTCTTAACATAAAACAACACTGCATTATCTCAGGACATTGATGTGCGGATATAAATCTTTTTAAATTGTCCTCGAAATGGAAAATATGATTCATGATGAAGTCCATCAGAGCTTTGTTAAGTATGGAGACCAGATTGTTGCCAGGGATGAGAAATGTAGGACTTAGGTGAAACTAGGAGTAGTTAGAGAAAATGTAACAGGGATTTAATGCTTATTGGGTGCGGGGATATCCCCCCCACCAGAACACTGTGATCATGTTTATGTAGAGGTTTCGGTGTAGTTTGCTCTTATGAAAGTCCTGTTATTGCCTGTTATTACACAACACTGATAAATGCTGTGTTCAGCATTCTACTATCCATTATTTCTCTATAATAATGCCCGCTGTTAAGGATAATTCACCGTTGCTATGGGCCTACGGACATTGTTCTGATGGATCACCTCCTACCATATAAATCCCCTGATAGACGGTTACATACTACCACTTCAAAAAACAACTTCTGAAATAAACTCAAGATCAGATAACAAATATTACAATAACTAATGCAAAAAAAAGAAAAGGGAAAAAAGAAGGGAGTGATTTGTTTGACTCTGCATCTAATGTAGTCTATTTCAAAATTCAAGAAAACTTTATTTATCCCCAGGGGGCAATTAGAGTAGGCATGGCTGAAAAGTTTCCAGTCAAAACAACATGAGTAGGTTTGGCCAGAGAGTAACATAGTCACCCGATGAAGCGGACAATTTGTTGTACCGTAAGCAATAAAAGCATTTCTAAATCAAAATAACAAAACTTTCAATTTGGTTTGCTTCATTCAATTAACTTATGTAGTTAGTAACTGAGAGTGACCAGTTTGCTATACATTATTCCTTACTTATTACACCCGCTGACTCCATACTTTGAAAATGATTTATATCCTGAACATTGAGCTAAGATTACCTTATTAATCATGATCGATTTACTGTATAGCTGAAGGATGAAATAGGTTAACCCTCCTATTATCCTTGGGGTCCCATTCAATGTTTAGCATTTTTTTTTTGGCTTCATATTTCATGACTTTACCTAATTTGATGGGGACAACTGATTAACCATGACATTATCATGATGAAATCTTTTCAATGCGCTGAACACATTTACACGCATTGGTGTTCCTCTGGGGTCAATTTGACCCCAAGCTGTTTTAGCTGTGTAAAACTTGTCTGTTTGTGTGTGTGCTGGTGCAGAGTTGATTTTAATTTTTTAAAGATATTTTTTGGCATTTTTATGCTTTATTGATAGTGTAGAGACAGAGTTGAAATGGGGCAGAGAGGGGAGTGACATGCAGAGAACGACCGCGGTCTGGAATCGAACCCGGGTCCACTGCTGGCCGAAACCCATGGGGGGGGGGGACGCCCTACCAACTGAGCTAAGGGCGCCCCCATGATGACATTGATACTTTTGAGTTAATACATAATGGGGGGAGGGAGGGAGGGGTGAATTCCCGCCAAAATGAGGAAGCCAATGTAGGCTTGCCAGTTGATCACATCCAAGTCTTCTCAAGTACACATGCCTACCCTCTAAAATGATCATCTCAAGTGCAATATTTTGTATGGTGATGGTGGCGCTAGAGAACAGGTCAACTCACTGATAGGTTTCAGTAATAAGGGACTATTTATGTATTCAACAAATAAACACAAAAACTTGGTCAACAGTTTTCTGTAAATAATTTTCTGGAGGCAAAATATCCCTAGGGTCAGATTGACCCCATAAAGGGTGAAATGTGTTTGTAATATTTGAGGATAACAGGGTTAAGATCTAACCATGCTGGAATCCTCTTTCTCTGGATTGTAACATATGATAGGCTCTCAATTCTGTAGCTGGCAGGTTCAGACTATCAACACAGACAATGTTTGATTCATGCTGTGTTGAAATGTCTATTCTACATCAAATCCTGCCCCAAAAAACTATATAGGCATTTCAAAAAGTAAAAGCACTTTCTAACAGCACTTGGTTTGCCAGCATGACATGATGACATGTTAGGACCACTTCACTTCCCCGGCCTCTCTCTCAGGTATGCGTCATACCTGCAGAATGAGTTCAATCTGCTTCCTGTAAAAGACATCATAATGTGGGAACTTGTATTTTGGTTTCACTGCAACCTGCTGTGTCATTTCCTCTTCCCGTCAGAGTCCAATCTGACGCCAGCAGGACACAACACGAGTGTTTGGTGTAAATAGAAAGCTCCAGAAACCCAAACAAGCCAGCGACCCGCAGGATATTAAGCAAGGCCTCTAGAGATAGTTTGATTACTAACAACCTTCCGAGATCTGTGTCATGAGTGTCTCTGACGAGCTTCAAACGTTGCAGTCGTCTAAAAAAAGCTACTGGCGTTCTACCTGTTCCCTTTGTCTGTTTTTGTTTGAAAACCATATAGGAATGCAATTATCTCATAGTATAGCTATTTACAGGCTTGTTATACTGGAAAGGACCTCTTAAGGTATGTTACCTTGTGACGCATGGCTCAGGTGAGTGCATACCTGAACGCATGCCTTAGCAAATACGGAGACAGTGACAGATACACACACACACCCCAGCCATAACTGATGTAATATAAAGTAATACAAAGGTCTCTACAGTAAACAGAACTTTTTACGAGTTAAAGTTAAGATTGGGCTGCCAAAGGGGGAAAATTACTCAACCACAATCCAGCTCTCTATGGTTCAGTGCTGTCCCACATTTATCATTCCTTCATCCAAATTAAGGTCATCTGATTCCCAGATCTGGTCTTGCGGATACATTTGACAAATTCCCCTACGTTATCCACAAAGGCGTCATTCTGTTAAGGGTCCGTAGCCATGACAACGGTGTTTGTTTTTTATTGGACATCAAATTTCTGTCTGCTGAGTCACAGGGAAAAGAACTCCCCATATTCGCATCTTTAGCTGTATGTGCCCACTCAGTCTGTGATTGTCAGAGTCACACCCATGTAACTCAACTGACCTCAGTAACTATGGGCACAACACCGGAATATTGTGTCCCATACACTGGAACTGAACCTTTTTTTGAAACCTCGTGTCATGAATCCTGGAACTGGGATTACGACCGAAACATCAGCACGGTGTTTACTAGTCTTTTTCTGTTGGTGGGACTTTGCTTTGATGCAACCCAATAGCATTCTACGTCCAGACCACATCCGCTGCTCCGTAAATATAAAGAAAAAAAGTCCACAACAACAAGGAAACGCAACATATGTCAGAGTAAGGGGAGATTATCCCAAAGATAGATGGAGTGTCTCTCTCTCTCCCTTTCTCTCTGTAGGCCTGTTTTTCAATGAGAATCTTATGAATGTAGCACCTCTCATATATAAGACATGTGTGTGCATATGCACAACCACACACACACACACACCCACACACAAACTTTGTATATATACACACAAAGGGTCGGCAGGGGCTGCACTGCTGAGTGGGGGATCATGTTGCTTAAAACCCAGCTGTCCGGAGAGAAGCCTCAGACAGAGAGGGGAGACGCTGTCAGGAATGTCTACAGGGCTGAGGGGGCGGACGGCACAGGGCCAGAGAGAAGGCAACGCAAAGATTACTATCACATCTAATAGACTTCAAACTTTAGAGTTGAACTTAAGTAACGACTAGAGGATTTGAGCTGTGACTCGGACTTTCTTAATTCCTAGAACCTTTCAACAATAAAGCGAGACAGTGTAAGACAGTTGTTCCATGGCTTGACAGCTTAAATGATTAATTATGAGGCCTGTGCATTGATCGACACATAGCTCGAAAGAGAAGTCATTTGAGTGTAAGTTTAATCATAGGTCTCACATACCCCCAGTAGTAATCACATGGACACTTTTAAATTTTACTGCCCAGGTGTTGGTACATTTCAACATCTTAGACCATGTTTGTTTGTTTTTTCAGATGATCAAGGAAGTTATCACAATTCATCCTGAAGGGGCAGACGTAGGGAAGCACAGACCAGGGGCCTGTTTCAGGTAGCTGGTTTTACATACTCTGAGTTTAATCCTGCGCTCTGAGTTGGTAAACTCAGAGCGCAGGGTTGATGAGTAACTCTGGGTTTTCGGTTTCAGAACAGTGGATCAGCGTTGGGTTTATCAACTCTGAGCGTGTTCACTCTGGGTGGAGCATGTGCGTAAAAGCCATCGTCAATGGATCGCTGATAACATGATTCACCATGGAAAAAGAAACAAATGCTTGATCCTCCCACTTCTCCACTTCTCAAAAAAGAAAAAAAGAAATCTCTGCTCCTCCCACTGAGTTAGAAATATTAACGAATGAGCTTATGGGAGCCTATGGAGAAGAATTAACGGGATATTGTCTCATAACTCTGATCTAATCTCCTCTGCAATTCAGAAAAAAAACAGAGCAAACATTTTTTGTCAAGATAATCATTTCGCTTCCGTATGAGAAGCCATTGTCTATTTTAAAAAGGTACTCATATCAGCTGTAAAGTAATAAAGCTGGCGCGGCACAGCATTGCTGACAGTGTTTTATATTCACTGTATAATATGTTGGCAAGCTATAGCCTAATAGCCTACTGTGCAGTAAACAGAACAGACTGTCGCTTCTTTTAAATGGGGAGTGAAAGACATTAACATCAGACACATTAGGTGACAGTTTCCATTGAAGAGCCTGATTGATTTATTACCAGATCCATTTGTGATCAAGTTTAAATGATTATATCATTGTTATATTCATATTAGGCTATTTAACGAGGCTCGTCTGTGACTTTAGGATCGCACAAGTAACGATCGCGTGCAGCCGCAGCGTTACATGAATCCACCTGACATAAATCTGTTCAGTGGCACAGACGTTAAAAAGCATACAATACAAATAGGTTTATTAATCTGAATGTAGAGCATGTCACGATGTGTAAGGTGGCCGCCTATATGAACGGACCGAGGGCTGAGAACAAGGCTACTGATCAGATAAATGATCGGTCAAACGTAAAATCATCAGGAAATGATAAAAACATCCCGATGGAGATTTCTATGGAGTGACTTTGCTTCAAACTGTACAGGGACGCGTGTGACAGTGACACTCTTTCTTCAGTCGGAGCTGCAGCGTAAAGTGAAAACAAACTCAGGGTAGGTCTAACCACCTCCCGAGCAGGTTAGACCCACGGCGTATGTTGCCGCAGTAACTGACTCTCGGTTGCGCTGAACCTGCTTCTTGAAACGGAAAACCCAGAGTTTCCACTAACTCAGAGCGAACAAACTCTGGGTTGCCTCAAAACCAGCTACCTGAAACAGGCCCCAGCTGTTCCTGCAATTAGTTTTTAATGTTGTTACCATCTGATATAGGAGAAAAACAAAGCTTGTTTCTTTTATTGTTATCGCGAGAAAACTATCTCTTTTTTTCCTCGAGATAACAGCACTAAAAATAATTGAAGGCTGGATTTCAATGATTTCTCTCAAACTCACAAATGTTAGGTTACACATTACCATGAATGTGTGCCAATCCAATCCAATTTTGTACCAATCCATATGGTCGACATTGAGACATTTTAAAGTTTGGTGGAAACTTTGATCTACAGGTGGCGCTATAGGGAAAAGGTCAGAGGCTACGGGGGCCATGGATAAGAACATGCGCTATGAAAACAGTGTTCTGTGGATAACCCAGAGGAAATGTATGGGAAAGTAAAAAGTAATTTTTCTTTGCTGTGAGCTAAACAGTTGCAATTCCATACACCTCCATGGTGTCGGAGCGGAGGGAGGAATCTATCTGTATGTCTGATCCATTTGTATAAAGTCAGTATAATAAGTTAGTTACCAACACCTGCCTGAGTGGGTGTGTGAAGAAATCACCAAGAACAGATTACAATAACATTACATTTCCCAGCCTGGATCGTCTCACTTAAACCGGCCGTGTGTAGAATTTGGGGTTTTATTTCCTGGCAGATTTTGTAGAAAATAATTTTAATATCCATAAGTACGTTTGATTTAGTGCATAATAGCTGAAAAAGTGTTTAGAATTATTATTTTTTCCCTTAGAAAGGGTCTCATGGGGGCGCCCTTAGCTCAGTTGGTAGGGCGTCCCCCCATGGGCCTTGGCCAGCAGCGGACCCGGGTTCGATTCCAGCCCGCGGTCGTTCTCTGCATGTCACTCCCCTCTCTGCCCCATTTCAACTCTGTCTCTACACTATCAATAAAAAAAGCATAGAAATGCCAAAAAAATATATCTTAAAAAGAAAGGGTCTCATATATGTCCATATTTCTCCATACCTTGGACCAAGGCCTTGGTGCCGCCATGTTGGAAGCGTCATAGTTGGAATGTCGTCAGGTGCATTGTTAACAATTTTGAATTGTTCTTGTCCTTGAAGGCCTTCTGTTATTATTCAAAAGGGGTGGGGTAAAGCCCCTATCTCACTGGGCTGCGACTGTTTGCGACAAGTTGGAGACTGCATTCGCGAGGGAGTCTCTAAACTGGCTTTACCCAGGGAGCGTTGCATTCTAGAACTTTCTAGAATTTTCTAGAAGTTTCTTGATGATGTCATATTACACACTGTACCTTTAAAGGGACACTGTGTAATGTGACATCATCAAGAAAGTTCTAGAAAGTTCTAGAATGCAACGCACCCACATGGACATATAAAGAAAGGGTAACCCACCCCTTTTGAATAATAACAGAAGCTACAGTGGCCTTCAAGGACAAGAACAATTCTAAATTATCAACAATGCACCTGATGACATTCCAAAAACATGGATTCCTCCATACGACTTGCCCGCTCAATGGACAAAATGTAACATTGTAATATTTGTAATTCTCCGCTCAGGAGGATAATTCAGATTATTGGCAGAGGTGATTTTACACCAATGAGGACATATTTATGAATGAGGATATTGATTTTAGCTAATAAATTACTTAAAATGTTACACAGTGCCCCTTTAAGTCATTATTCAGAACTTTATATTATAATCCTGTTTTAAGCTTTCACTGCAGACATTGTTTGTGTGAAGATATTAATCTCAATGTCTGGAGGAAAGTACATTTTTTGACTAAAGGCATTATTTCTCCATTTTCTCCAGATTCTATGCTCATTAAAATTTAGTACAACTGGGGCACTATACCACGTTTGTTAAAGTGTTTTTTATACAACAACAAAAACACAGAAAAAATAGTATGCAGTGATAATTACAGTATAGTGGCCAAAGAAATGAGAAAAGAAAAGTAAGTTTCAGGGGGAAATCTCAGGGGGGCATGTCATTTGTGATAGCCATGTGCTTCCTTAAAGAGGACCTATTATACTACTTTTCTGGTCTTAATTTCTTGTTTTACACTGCTATAGAGCAACCTGACACGAATCACATCACAAAAAACTATGTAGATTTTCGGGAAGCTCTTTCTCTTATTTTGGCGATCCAGCACGTCCTGTCAACACTTGAGTGTGTGTGCTTCGGCAATCTCCGCTCCCTCCGCCTGTGCATCGGCCATCTCCGCTACCCTCCCCCCCCTCCTGCAAACCCCACTCCGTTGTGATTGGTTACCTTCCTTCCGGAACACTTTCAGTGGCGGGAAGCGCGAGCATGGACCTATAACGGCGCGAGGCAGACGCGAGGCAGACGCGAACAGGGAAGTGACAGCATTACCATACATGGAAACATCCGCGTGGTGACTTCACAAAGTTACATGCGACGTCACAAAGTTACAAAGGGTAGACCGCTTTGAAGACGTGACTTCTCGACTGGCTAGAATAGTGTTTAGTACTCGGCACAGACACCCCAGACGGTCAGCAGGGAATACGTCGAAATGCATGTAAGTCATTATTTGATAATTTAGTATGGTTAAGCATGACTATGAATCATCATAACAACGTTTATAGGTCATAAAAGTCAAAAAGCATCATAGGTCCTCTTTAAAGGTGCCAATTTACATGAGTTACACTTAGTTACATCAGATTGGTGGTGCAGCAAAGAAGGCAGCAACACGATCATCTTTGCCTGTCATTAAACTGAAGGTGAATGGCTGTAATAACCTGTAATGATGACCCTGGGTCCATAGCACTGTTATCACATGAGGAAATTAGTTCTCTGAAGATATTACACGAGAGGAAAAGCGAGAGAAGGAGAGAGAAAGATAAATGGGTGGGAAAATTATGAGCACAGAGAATATTACAAGAAACTGAAGCAGAGTTCGCTAAGAGGGAAAAAATGAATGCAGTAATTCCCCCTTGCCACACCAAAGCAAACAACATACCAGTAACAGGATAGCCTACTACACCCTGTACACACAGTCTGATAAGTGATTTTCAAGTTATCTTTAACTCCTCTGTCTTTACTTTTGGGAAATGGTTTGACATATGCAAAGAAATGAAACAAACACACATTATGAACAAAGAAAAAATCTTTATGAGAGCAGCTTCTACAGTAAACTCAGGACCAAACACTGTAGCTGCATTCCAATAGTAGTTGCACTTCCCCTCGTTCATTTACCCTCAGCCCTTGGTATGACGTAACAGCATACGTTGCACGGAGGGAACTTGGAGCGCGGAGGGAGACTGGGCGGGGGAGGAGCGGGGGATTTAAATGGAACCCACTTGCCCACTTGCCCTTGTAGTCGCAATGGACCGTCAGTTACATAGGTAGTTCTGAATGCAAATATACAGAATTATAACATTCTGCTAAGGTAGCCTATGTTGCAGAAAGCCATTTCCATATCATAACAAACATTGAATTTCGACACGGTAACTCAGATTATCAAGATATTGTTACTTACACATGTAAATTGTTTGCTCCGACATATTTTCTTATTTATGTTAGTTTCAACCAAAAACATTTGTTTTAAATAGTCCTCTAATTGGCAGCCATCTGTGTTATAGCAGCAATGTGTAAACTGCAATACATTCACTGGATTGTTCGTATGGAAATAGGATAGCCTAATTGAGGCGTTTTGGAATATATTTATATATATATATATGTCCTGCGGGTGGCCGCGATGTCCCTAAAAGAATACAGTCTACCGGAAAATAAAAGGAGAAGAAGAAGAAGACGAACTGCAATGCACTGTGGGTGATATCCACCTCGGAGTGACCATGGATGTTCACTTGATCACTCAGCCCTCCGAGGGTCTATATCACGAAGTTCACTTCAGTTTCCAGACAATTGGAACGACACTTAAGATGGCGGCGGGGATTCCCCCGAGGGCAAGTGCCTAGGGAAAGTGAACGAGGGCATGTTGAAAGGGTATTGGAACGCAGGGTGTGACCTGCTCATCAGAAGCATATCAGCAATTTATCCATATCTTATCAGATATCTAGTGTGAGATTTTTTCGATAAGTTGTTGAAGAAATAATAATAAGTTAATGTTGAGTCTTAAAATTAAGAAATGTGAAATGTCCTTGTGGTCAATGTCAAGTACTTAAGTATCAATCTATATTTCATCTCTTCAGCCAGACGATTGTATAAACATTTCATAATTACACAGTATTTTTGTATCATAGTTCTTGGTAAAAACATGATAAAAAGATGCTGCTTTGATAAGGGAGTTTTCTGGGAAACATAAGGAACAGATATTTTACTTGATATTTAGTGTTGTACAGCAGGGAAATTAAAGCTCTTGGCGTGGAAACGCCTTTCTCAGTGTGATGGGACCACAAGGAGCAGACCACGGAAGCTGAAAAAGCCCCTTTATAAGAGTACAGGTTCCCACGCAATGCATTCCTGTAGTCCCAGGTCCAATGTATTGTTTTGCTGCTTGGCTCCATCTCCCTGATCACTTAAGCAGGGTTGTAATAACCAAACAACAAATGCTTCCGTCAGTCATAGCAGAACACAAAAGAGGTGTTATGTTCACAGACACAGCGGCAGGTGTTTGAACGCCGGGTCATGGAGTCTGCATACTTTCACTGAGGTAATCTCACAGCAGCCTCCCAGGAGCTAGGTGCGCATGTGGGTTGATGGATGAAGGGCGGAAAACCTTGAAAACAAAGGAAACAAGAAATACAGAATTCTGTTTCTTCTTATCTAAGGAAAGCTCTGCTCTGGCCACCGCATCCATCACGTTTGATAATATTACACATTAACAAAAGCTATAATAAAGCCTAAGCCTCTTTCACATTAAACTAAGACTTTTAACAATTACAGACATGTCTGGCTGTTAGACAATGTTAATGTTATGGGATGTGGTTATGATTGCTATCTTAGGGTGTATTCACACATGCTGTGTTTAGTTCGGTTGAAACGAACTCAGGTGCACTTCCACCTTCGGTGCGCATCTTTCAGACAGGTGTGAATACAGCAATCGCACTCGGGGGCGGACCAAACAAACGCTCCGAGACCCAGCTGAAGAGGTAGTCTCGATGCGCTTCAAAACGCACTCTGCTGCAGTTCGTTTGTGGTGTGAATTTGGCCGGACTCGATCCGACCCAATTGCAGGAAGCACTGCGCCTTTTCTTTCTTTTCTTTTTTAATAAATCGCCATCAGCTTCACATTATAGGAAAGTGTTGTTGTCGCCATTGTTAGGAAGATTAGTTGTGGTTTGACCGGGAGCCCCGAGCGAAAATATTACATTTGATAATGATGCGTGCGGATCAGCGATCAGATGGAGAGGAGCGTCTCCCGTAGCCTACAGTGCCAACAGGTTCACGCTGCGCTTTGCATGAAGTGTGTGTTTTTATTGTTCTTCCCAACGGGACCGTCAATACTGTCCCCGTGTCAGTTTGGTGCTAGTCTGGCTTGACCACTTGCGCCAGCGTCTATTAAGCGCTGGCGTCGGCAAACAACGCTACGCCTCCATTGGCTGCTTCCCGGGGTTAGCCCCGCCGTAGATGATTGTGATTGGTTTAAATAAATAAAAACAGGCCAGCCCAGTTTCCCCCCGAATAGACGGCTCTAAACGGAGTGCTTCCAGACCATACTACTTGCTGTAGTTTGGTCTGGCTTTGCGAGACTAGTTTGGTGCTGAACTGCGCCGAACTGACACCCAGCTGATACACAGCTTAATCAGCTGTGTTTCAGTTTGAGCCTATTCTTCACGCGAGTCGCGCGTCCAGCAGCAAAAATACAGTAAAGATTATGTTTCACATCGTAGGCTAGAAGCCACATAACGTGGCATTGTCATAGGGCTACATATTATAAACATATGAAACAACAATAATTAGATTTTTTTCTTCTTTATTTATAGGCTAGATGTAGGCATTTTTATTATTTTTAACTCCATATTATATCAATGATAAATTCGCAGTTTTTACTTCGTTCTTCCTGCTTCTCTCCACCCCAGAATGTCTGTCCAATGAATGAATGACCTTAGATCACGTGTGGTTTTGCTTCGTAATGCTGGTTCACTTGCAAAAGGGGCAATATGAAAGTGGACCACACCAAACAAAAAAATCCAAATTCTATTTGGTCTGGACCAAAGCAAGTGAACTAACGGACTTTCCATGTGTGAATACACCCTTAGTAGCACATATGCAAAATGTAGCTGCTGAGTATCAATTAATGTTGATTAATATTAAGCACATTGATGCTAATACATTTTTAATTTTAACCCATAAGAACCCAGACCCATTTCTCCTTAAAGGAAAAATATGGCAGATATAACACAGACCAAGTGGACCACAAAGAACACATTTCTGAAGTTTTTTTTCAAATACTACCCCTTAATGTCAAAGATCTGTGATGTGACACATATGTCACATTGGGCGTTTATGGTAAATGTATTCCTTAATTGAGAATGAATCAACATGACAGTTTTTTCTGCTTAGTAACCCACATTTGCATTTTTATTTGCATTTCCACAACATATATCAATATTGTGACTTTAACAGTTCTGTTTAACAACAAATTATTTTGAAGATTTGTTTTATGGTATGGTAAATGGACTTATATAGCGCTTTATCTCCATTTTTCACAGACTCAAAGCGCTTTACATTGTTTTGTACACATTCACCCAGTCACACACACATTCATACACCGATAGCAGCAGCTACCACGCAGGGTAACTACGCTAACTACTACTAAGCTAACTATCGGGAGCATTTCGGGGTTCAATGTCTTGCCCAGAGACACTTCGACATGTGGCGGGGAGACGGGGGATCGAACCTCCGTCCGACCCTGCACACCAGAGGCGAACTCCCTACCCACTTCGCCACTGCGCAAACTGAATAGAATCACATAACATTGCCTCATTGGAGCACCTCTCAACAAGCTACTGTTGTCATGGTCTGTCTTTGTCCTGTCTTGTTTTGGTGGTTCCCTGTGTTTCCTGTTTTATTTTGGTATGTCTGTCTTGTTCCTCCCCATGTCCTGTCAAGTTTCCCTCTTGTTTGATTGCTGCTCCCTCCCCTAATGTGTTGCACCTGTGTCTCGTTGTCTGCCCTGTCTTGTGTGTGTATATCCCTGTGTGTCTTTGACCCTGTTTCCACCTGGCATTAATATGTGGTTTTTAGGATCCGATCGCGCTAACTACAGGTGGAAACACGCTCAATGCGCATTGAATGCGCATTGAAATTATCCACATTCGGAGGTGGTTTGAGACCACTTATCCACATACCCATTAACAGTGGAAACGCGTATGCGCATCTCATACACATTAGGCCCCGCCCCCGCCGGTTAAAAACAACAGTATAAGCGGAAATGATGTACGAGCTGATTTCCATACAGCGCGGGGAATTCGAATCCGGATCGCAAACGCGCATAGAAGACGCATTGTTAAGGCCAGGTGTGAACAAGCATATTACATTTACATATAACGATCGGATTCCTCAGAACCACATATTAATGCCAGGTGGAAACAGGGTCTTTGTTCCCTGTCTGAGTATTGTACCTGTTGGTGAGTCTGTCCCTGTGTTCCATGTGCCTAGCCTTTTTGCGCCTCTTGGAGTTTTTGGAAGGAATAAATAGTCTTCTAGTGAAACTGTCTGCATCTGAGTCCTCCTTGCCTGCCTGTCTGCCACTCACCGTAACAGAATACTCAGACCAAGTATGGACCCAGCAGACAGATATTTTGAGGTCGAGCTTGAGGAGGTAACATTTACCATTTCTTGCCTCAAGAAAGCCTGGGAGAAAGGCCCCACACTCGACCACCGAGAGGCAGCCTTGACGCTGGCACACCGAGCTGTGGAGCTACAGCCTTGGCTTGGGGAGTCCCTACCAGAGTGGGCAAAGAGCTTTTTATACCCTCCTGAGTTTTGGTCTCCCAGCTGCCAGCACAAGCCCAAGCCTCTGCCCCCGGTCCCCAGCTTCAAGCCTCTGCCCCCGGTCCCCAGCTTCAAGCCTCTGCCCCCGGTCCCCAGCTACAAGCCTTTGCCCCCGGTCCCAAGCTTCAAGCCTCTGCCTCTGGTGAGTTTGGATTGCCTTCCATTACCACAATGCTCTCCAGCTTCCGAGTCGACCTCGGCCTCCAGCAGCAAGCTCCAGCCGCCGGCTTCCAGCAGCAAGCTCCAGCCACCGGCTTCCTGCAGCAAGCTCCAGTCCCCGGCCTCCAGCAACCAGCATGCTAGCTACCAGCCCCAGCATGCTAGCTACCAGCCCCAGCAAGCTAGCTACCAGCTCCTGAAGGCGCTCAAGCAACCACACGAACACTGTCCAGTTCCTGAGCCCACTACATACTTTCTTGAGGGGACCCGCCCTCTAGGCCTACCAGGAGAGGCCTGCTTTTCTCCAAGAAAATTGTTGTGTTTGGTTGTGGCACTTCATCTATCTGCATCACTTAATTCACTAGAGTCTGAATCGCCAACCCATCCGTCTCCATTTCTTTTTTGTTGGGAGTGTAATCAGGGTCCTCTGGGTCTTCATCCGAGCAATCGTCGTCACAGCCTTCAAATTCACTTTCATCTCCCATGATGATCTCAAGTGCATTCTCAACAGTGTAGTGCTTATTCTCAGTCATACATAAGAAAAAATAAAACAATTAGCCTACTACATTCAAATGGGACCAGCATAGGACAGTGAATTGTGTTTGTTTTATTTACAGATATGCAAAAATTGTTTTGTAATATATTTGATCAATAACATAATAATTTATAATTATTTTTTTATTATATATGTTCAAATGTACTTTGAATTGCACAAAAGAACATATATTAATTCAAAATAATTGAAACAGCGTAACTAATTGAGCGGCTTATTACCATTCTTGTTATTGTGACAAATATGTCACATCAGAATTTCCAAGAATATTTTAAGGCTAAAACCCGATGTGACGTATACGTCACAGCGATATTTACCTAACTTGTTCTACATTAATTTATTCATGAAATATGGTCAGACTAAGTTAAATGTAATAAATGACACCTTATTAACGCATTATAATTGTTAAATGGGTTTAAACTCACCTTTAGTAACAAAAAAAATTATTTTTAAAATGAGCTGGGTCCTTCACTTGTGTGCACATGTCACAATGCAATTTTTGGGAAGTCACTTCCTGACATAGTCACATGACTGTCACATTACCACCACACCAGGACGTTGAGTATATGTCACTTAGGGACTTAATGAGTAAAAGTCAACAAAAAAGCTGTATATGGAAGATTGTAGGACATTCAAAGTGTGTGTTACGTGGGTGTCACCATGGGTCCTTATGGGTTAACTTAAATGCAAAATCCAGTTGGAAACCACTTGATGATATGAATATCAATACATAGTATAAATAGATATCATAATATGAATACCCTAATACAAATATCAGATGATGAGGAGACATAGGCCTGTTTTGCAGCAGACATTGTGACATGTCATAGCATAGAATACTATATACACCATCAAATCTGCTGCTGCCTCAAGATGAATTTATGTGACGTTCAAGAGCGTGAAATAACTGCTTCGTAAACCCCCTATAGGAGAACGCAATGGGAAGACTAAACGCCTGTAATAAGAGGAAATCCTGTTTGTCATGGCTCAAGGGTCTTTCCCAAAGAGCAGTAAACCTCACAATGGTCCCCTCTGTCCACATGCTGCCCTGGAACTGAGCACAGTGGCAACGTTTTGCCAAATAGGCTACGGTTGTATTGGAGGTCAGCATTAATCAAATTAGGTAATCCTTAAAATGCAGCGCATGCACACTTCAACAATGTAAACAGGCATTTACCAACTGCATCAGCATGGATCTGTAATGTCTATAGAAATCTGGGACCTTATCCATAAAAATCCCTTTCCACCCTTACACAGCTGTGACAAAAGAAGAATTTGTTCTGATTTTATCATTGTTCATGGAAAGGTTTTAATTTAGCAAAAGAGTAGTAGAGTATTTTTTTTCAATCCCAACTTTAAAACTGTCTTTCATTTTGACTCAGGAACAGAACATGCGGTCAAAGACCATTTGCAAAAGAGCTTTGAAAGTGCTGTTAGTCACAAAATGTGTCATAGCTACACTGCTCCCAGGCAATGCACCTCTCTGCACCAGCACTGACTCCTTTTATATTCTCCACCCTGTTACACAATTTCCATAGAGTAGGTCTTAAAATTGCACAGGCTGAGAGCCCATAGCTTCATAGTACATTTCATACAAATATCCAAATCCAACGCATTTAAATATATTGGAACATTTTCCCATGAATGCAGGGACAAATTGTTTTAATGGTTTGTCTATCAGTGATCATTTGAAAATGTAATTTAGCACTCTGTGCTCCAGACAGGAAGAGTTAATGATGTCATCTCCCACGGATGTCACCTTTAATGAACACACTGCACACAGGCGCCCAGCAGTATGTTAAAAACATACACATCTCCTGGATCAATTGCAAAAACAGGGGCGCAGATGTCTGGGTTTGTCCCCCCACGAGGTGCGCAGATGTGTGTTCCCGCCCATTAAAGGTGGGGGTATGACCCTGTGTGAGCTGTGGGAACAGGAGTTAGTGGTGTAGGTTTACACAACCCCCAAGGAAAATAAGTGAAGAAATGAATGCAGCAGAAGAGCCAGAGATTATGGGAATTGTCAGGTTTATTCATGAAAGGTTGGAACGTTATAAATGAAAACGGAGATCTTGTCTGATAAAAAAAAACATTCCACATGCTATCCAAAGGGGAGAAGTATTCGACGAGCCAGTGCAGAGGCTGTGCATGTACGCATGTCAACACACACAGAGGAGTCTTTCACAGCGGCCCGGTCCACACAATCCCTGTTCTGCTGTGTGTCGGCTATCTGTGCCAGAGCATAGGACAAGGGGCAAGGGGCAGGGCGAGGATGGAGATGTTTGGGGGCTGTAGAGGACATGAAGGGTGGGTGGATTTCTGGGTAATGAGTCACTGGAGCCTGCTTCAAAGCCTGCTGTCCAGGCCTGACACCCGAGCAGGGAGGTCCACTGGAATCTGGGCCTATGGATGGAAGAGCTGAGTGGGCAGGCCACATACAGTACACACACACACAATACATGCACACACTTGTTGTCTCTCCAACTAGGGTCAGGATCTCGCTGCAGAGGATGTGGCTCCTGCAAAACAAAGGCTTCCACTGTAGATTATCTGAAGGGTGCCTATACAGTGTGTGTTCTTGTCTGTACTACTGTGTAAGTGCAATGCAATTTATTATCTTTCCATATTGAGCTGTGAGACTGTGGTGTGAGTGAGTGAGTGTGTGTGTGTGTGTGTGTGTGTGTGTGTGTGTGTGTGTGTGTGTGTGTGTGTGCATGCACTTCTAAATGGCTGAAGACAGATTTTTTCTAAGCTCCCTTAGAAATTTTAGTTAGAAGATGTAGGTATATTTGGACATTGTAACGTAACTTCGATGTGCAAATTCGATCCAGAGCCAGTGTCAAAGTGTATTTGTTTAAAAAAAAACATCAAAAAAACTGCTGGCGGCATACTCCCTTTTCTCCCTCACCTCCCTGTGTTAATGCCGACGATGATCCTGGTAGCAAGTATGACAACTGTATAGGATTTCAAACACACACACACACACACACACACCAGCTGTGACCTCATGCCACGGCTTTCACTCTCCTGTTTATTAGATCACCAGCAACTGCTTGACTGACGGGTGTGAATGAGAAGAGAAGAGAACGAAGTGGTGTGAAAGAATAACTTCTGCGGGTAAGCAGAATAATCACACCTCCCTGACCTAACAGGCCGATGCTGGACGGACAAAAACAATGAGACACAGACAGGAAGCAGGAAGCAAGGATCAGTCAGCAGGAGCCTTTAACACGTGTAAACAACACAAACAGAGGGACAGGATCACACACAAACATGATCTTGGCACTATACTCCATACATAAATGCCACGACTATATTTGGATACAATACACATCCTCATGCGGAGGCAGAATTGCACACATGCTGCATAGGTCAAAGGTCACTCCTGTAGTGAGACAGAAGTTTTATGATTAAAATGATTGATTCCCCTCTAGTAATATACACCATCTCTTCGTGCTTGAACAGTCAGGACATGACGCTTTTTTTTTTTTTTTTTAAGGAGAATGTAAGCTGAAGTGAGGCGGCGACGGGCATGTAGTAATAAATCCCCTGTGAGTGAGTATGTTTGCCTCGTTAAACTGTGGGACGGGATAAGTCTACGGGACAAGACTCAACAAGAGCGGGAGCTTCCCATGGAATCCACACAGGTGTGCAGTGCCAGCCGCCATGGCAACTAATCAAAGCTTGACACTGTTCCGCTGATGGTAATTGTATGTACAGGTTGTGTAATTGCTCGTTGTTGTTGGTATTGGTTTCCAGTTCATTATGACACTCACACATTTTTCACACCCTCAGATGTGGATGTAAATGTTGCATTCTGGGAGGTAAAATAACTAGAAGAAGCTCTTTCCTTAAATCTTTTTCTGGCGGTGTTTAGCAGGTCACGTCTACCTGTCTGCATTCGAAGACCACCCTGCATCTTTTTTTGCATCCCAATTACATCACTTGCTGTGGGTGGTTGGCACGGTAACAGACAGGCAAGGCGTTGCTACAGCTATACCCAACAAGTAAATACTCGTCCCAAAAGAGTTTTTCCTTTTATAGTGCAATTGAATGATTCATCTTTTGAATCATCAAAGATAAGCTCAATGAGTCGGTGCAGATCTAAAGAAAAAGTTAGAGTTTGGTTTTGTTATCTCTGAGATGATTAGGCTAGGTAAATATAACGTTTAACGGACCCATATCAGGGTCTGCACTCTGCAATCAAATACAGATAAAGATTCAAAGAACTGCAGTCCAAGTTATTGTATTACTGAACAGTTTTTAATCATAAGCCTTATTCTATATATTTCAGTGACTGAATTGCAGAGGGTTATTGTTATGTTATTGCTTCAGTTCTGATGAACATGATTACAGGCGTGCCATAGCAAGGCAGATCACACTACCTAAGGTGAGAATAGACAGATAAAGTACTGTAGTATATAGAGCCATTAGTAAATGCCTTAGACAAAGAAGTAGGCCTAGTCTTGTATTTATTAGTCTATATTGCCTACTGTTGAATTGCTGGATCCATAATAGTGCAAGCTACTGTATAACCTGATCATTTGGTATGTTAAACATTATTCAGCAAAGTAGTAACCAAATCTGTCAAATATGAGTAGAAAGTAGGCTACAATACTTTGAAATACAAGTATCAAGTAGCGCACAGCAAAAGGACATGTCAAACAGCAGTGGCCTGTAATGTGATCTACCTCACCATTATTATCTTGTGGTATGGTCGAAAGTTTCAAAACTAGCAATAAGGTTGGACACTGGGTGTTCTTCTGTGCTTCTGTTACTTTACTTTCCACTAATGTCAAAGCCAGACAAAGAGGTGCTTGGAGTTCACCTACGGTACCTTTGTCACAATCCAACTGTCAGCAGTGATTCACTATTTTACTCAGTGTCGTTAACCTGAAAGCATTTGATCTCGTGCAGCAAAGATAAAGAGTTGACACACACACACACTGCCTCAGGGTGCAGCAGACTGTCAGACTCCCTCCTCCCTCCCATCCGCCCCCTGTGCTTTCTGGAAGGCAAGTCCAGACAAGTTTTCTGCCTCTGCCTCCCTCTTGCCCTGTATGGGATGGGCCTGAGCGGCCTGAAACCGTGGAGCAGCCCACAGAGCAAACATCCGACCTGACTGCAGTTGCCATCTGGCCAAAACAAGCAGGACACTCCTCGGTGCAGCTGGCCTTTCACCCACCTACCTGTGGAGAACATACACAGACTACAGAGGAGGACAGGGTGGGGAGGCCATGGAGCACTGAGATAATAAATACCAAAATATATTTTGGAATGTTGAAAGGTGCTGGAATAAAATCTGAAAACAACAACATTACAGCTATTGGAAGTGCTTTCTGAAAGGTTATTATAAGACGTTGTAATCTCATATTAAAAATATGTGTTAAGTTTAACTTTAAATTTATAGGAATAGTTTGGGGAATCACAAGAGTAACAATGTTATGTGAGAGTTGGATGAAAATATTGATACCACTCTGAATGCTACATTTGAAGTACAAAGGATGGAAACGGTCTCGCACAAAGGATGGAAACTGAGGGAAACAGCTAGCCTAGATATGTCCAAAGTGAACAGAAATCGGGGTCACCCCAATGTTTCCAGGCCTCAAGGTTTCCAGATCTATATGGCACCAAATGGGAAGTTGAATTAATGGGATCTTCCAGTGGAAAGGAAATTGGAATACGGTGTTGTGGATACAATATAGCCTTTGTAAAGTAAACAACACAGACTTGATATTCATGATATATCATGGGCTAACTTTACCCGATTGATTAATCTGTACAACAATCGATTTAGTTAAGTTGTACAAAAGGGGACAACTCTATTATTCCCCAAACATATTATCCCATTGAGTCATGGAAACATTGAGCCCATGGAACATTGATATGAAAATCCACCTTGCATCACTACCACGTTTTTATCTTGTTTAATTAATCTGGATCAAAAATGTTGATTGGTGCTAAGAATCACCGTTCTGAACTATTATATGTCACTAAATCTTAAACTGTTCAGCAAAGAGATGTGTTTCACTGGATAAAGCCTAACAGAAACATTTTGACAAACACTAGAAAACTTTCATTTAGTCTGTACTTCTGACTCAGTGTTGTTTGAACGTTTGCCTTGGCATTGTTCGCTGGTGTTGGCAGCAGCCTGTGGGATACTGTATGGAGCAGTTTACACCCCTCGCTCGTCCAGTGCCAGGAGAAGTAAACACATGGAGACAGACACAGAGGGATCCAGAGCAGGGAAACTGTTACAAACCCAGCAGCCACACACAGAGAGGAACCTCCTTTGATGGAGTGCTTACTCCCTGGAAAATAAACACTCGCACACTCTCATCCTGGCCTAATTTGGGCTGCTGCTGCTGCTCCTTCCGTCAGCCACACATATAGGCCTACAGTTGGACCACACAATGGTCCAGTGTGCGCCCACTCACACAGTAGAATAGAAACAAGGCACGGGGGAGGAGATCACCCCCTTGATCTTTACTCTGCCACCAATCTGCCCACTCTGCTGCTTCAAACATATTCTTCACCCCTCAAGTCCTTCATTAACAAGATCAAACTAAGCATGTGGCTATCTTGTTTAAGTTTGGTGTAAGAGATGGTAGAAATGGGGATTTTGTAAATTGAGATACATATTTGGATAGGAGCTGTTGGTCTTTGAGTTTGACACCAAACCTGAACTCTGTACCATGTTCATGTACTTGTTCTGGTGCTAATTCTGGACTCTGATCCGCAGAGGTGGAACATGTTAAGAACAATGTGGCATTGCAGCAGGCTGTGCCAACGTCCACAGTATCATTCTAACCTTTGGTAGCCTATAACATGAGTTTGGCAGACTCCTGAACTAAACATTGTCAGCGACAGAGGGGGAGTTCAGTTCATCTTGAGTCCCACAAAGCCCCAGGTAGCTACAGTAGGCGGGCACTAAACCACAAACACATTCCCACTATTGCATGCTAATCTGTGTTTGGACAGACCTGCCATTCTGATATGCCAGGTATTCACCTTATCACACTTCAAAGGACTTTCTCTGCAGGGAGGAATGAAAACGAGACTCTGTAGTGCACTCACATTGTCTCACAAAGAGGCTATACTTTCATAGCCTAAGTGACAGAATGTAGACAATGACTAGTATTTATTGTCTGAGTGAGCAGAATACCATTTCAAGATTATTTGGTGAAATATGTAGGAGTAACAGCAGTCATTGTTGTGCCAACAGTGCTTGAATATCACTTCACAGGCCTCCTACGGTGTGGGGAGGCTCCTAAACACTACCCTGTAGCCCTCACTGGGGCTTAAATCTGTGTGTGTGGCAGAGATGTTGATCCATGTGGCGTCTACCAAGAGATTTTCACCTGCCAAGGTTCAATTCTCAGGCCGCTCAGAGGGCTCTGCAGTGACTGCCTCAACCGCTCATGTCAGTACTTGTGTGTATCCTATAGATGTTGCCACCAACGTTGTTAAGTCTTGTGTGTGACAACTGTCTTTGTTGTATATTATGGAAGGATTGTCACCTGTAGTGTTGTCTGGTCTAACATTTTCCTTCATGTGTATCCAACACCTGGAACCTTTGTCAGCTTGACTGCTGCAGTTTAGCTATGGAAAGGGAATTTGCCTCATAAAAGTACTTTGGTTTACGGTCCAATTATAGAGACCTTTTTCCCACATCAACATCTCCCTCTAGTGGAGAACATTAAACTACAAAGTAAATGACAATAGTCTGTAAAAGGAAGTAATTATCAATGTTATGAACAGCAGTGAATACAATTTTCCATTATAAGACATCAATGAGAGCCAAAGGCAGTGGCAGGGTTAAAATGTTTACTGTAGTGCTACAGTACGCAACAGGTATGAATGAAAACATTGGTCTTGTGTTCTCTGTAGTTTCTTTTCTACATGACAAACATATCAGGCATGTAGAAACCCCACAACATGGCAGTAGAGTAGAAAACAGAAAAAGAATGAAAAAGAAGAAACAAATGACGGTGTAAATAAACGCATTCAAAGAGTCGACTTCCTTCTTTGTGCTCGCCGATTCTCTCCCACTGGTTAGATGAGTACTGGCAATAGAGACTGAACTTCAAGGGTTAAAAACCAGTAAAGGCCAAGATCACAGATCTGGCTTTGTGTATCACAACCAAAATGGCTTACTCTCACACGTGCTCCCTCACACTCTCACACACACACACACACACGCAGACACACACTTATACACAAATATGACAAACTCACACAACCCTGGGAGAGCGATTGTCATCCCTGGTCTCCGTCCTCGAAGCTGAATTAGATTAGGAAGGTCAAGGTTAATCACACAATAAATACATTCTGAAATCTCCTTTTGAAACACAGACCTCCGGACAAATATATACAAATTAATTAAAAGATCAAAACAAACAACTCATTACTAAGTGTTTACATCTTAAAAAAGTCACTTGAACATGGTGTGGACCAAGATGCACACATAAACCTCTTCAATAGGGCCAAAGTGTTTGATTTTTCTCCTTTTTCTTTTTTTTTTAAATCAATGGTTCCCGTGTCCCTTCATTCACACGCTACTTCTCTATGTAACTGATTGAACACACTTGTGTCGTGGTTTAGACCAAAACAGTGCTATGCTATTATCCCTTCTGTTACGGCACTACAGGCACACAAAAACAAAGACATTCTGTTTGGCTCCCTGCCCTGCCTCAATCCTGTCATCCTTCCTTCCTATTTGTCACGACAAATACACACAGTGCTCCCTGTAAACAAGTACTCTGTCCTTTCAGATTATAAATACTGTTTGGTAAAATCATCATCATTAAAAGATGAGAGTGTATTTGAGAGTACATCAATACAAAATACACAGAATTGCACTGTTAAAGAGATTCCTTCTTTACTTGTATACGCCATGTTTTTTCTTCTTATTTTTGGCTTCAGCGTTAAGGCCCAAAATCTGGAGTGGAAGGGGGGCAGGTGAAGTCTGAGCAGTGACCTGCCTGCGCCCATAGAGCCTACTGTAGTGTAGGGACAAACAACACACATACAGGCACACGTACAGACAAACAGTATTGCAGGGCAATATTTAAAAAAAGACACTAAGGAATGGTGAAACATCCTCTCTTGTCATTTCATTTTTGTAAAATCAGTCTTCACCTTCATCATACATTTAATCTTTTTTATTCAACATTGTGAGCCGTGTCTCTTGTCTCTCATCCCTCCTCTTGTCCAAAGTGCGTGGGTGCCGGTGCTGTTTCAGTCTGGCTACACTGGGGGGTGCTGTTCCTCTCTGCAGATGACTGACAGGTGGTGTCTGTGGCTGTGTTTATTGCTATAATGTTCGTGCTCCTCCCCTCTTAGGAGGAAGTTGCCCCTTACAAACACTGATCTGAGGTCTCTCTTGTCGTGGGCAGATTAAGAGTCTGTGCTTTTTGGAATGGGTCTAATGGCAGATCAGTGCTGGAGGGAGGAGCGGCCTCAGGTGAAGACGTAGTTGATGAGGAGCTGCGACAGTAGCAGCACACAGACGACGAGACAGTGGCGGCCCGTTAGCGATACGCCGTCGTCTGTCGCCCTCTGCTGAGTCAGCTGACGACTGAGAGCCACCAGGTTCCTGTGGGGAAAAGAAGAGTGTGTTCACTAGGGCTTGGCGAGTCCAAACAATGCAAAAATCGTCACAACAGCACGCATACATCTCTTTTGGATGGATTTAAAAAGATGATGAAAGATGTGATGACCTTATCTTATATCCATCCAATGGTGGATATGAATGTATAAATTTGTGACTTACAATATATATATATATATTTATATATTATATATATATATATATATTTATACATAAAATCTAAAGTTGTACAACTATACTATTGTTACCCTAAACCTATACATGACTGTTTCCTACTGTTTCAATTTGTTTCTTTTTACCGATGAGACACTGTCCATGAGAAGGCTTTTCTTCTCAGAGGAGTGTTTTGTACCTCAGGCTTGGACTTCTTAAAGCTAAAGTGCAAAGTTCTGTTGCCCCTATGAGGAATTCTGAGTAATAACAACAATACTGTCGGTGCATCTACATGAGGTAAGCCTTCATTGGTCGTGCATGGATTTGATACCTTCTGCTGTATGTCCAGGTTTATTTCTTAGCAGTAGAAACAACAACTTAAACATTTTGTGGGCGTTTACTGGGATTTTTTTTAGCTCCTGACAGTTTGTAAACGCTGCCATACTCTTAACAGACAATCATTTATATGAAAAAGTTACGCACCATAGGTTTAAGACATCATGCTACCCCAATGCCCACCCAAAGAGTGAGAATGTTAAACGTGAGTTCTTGTCACCTCTGGATGTCCTGCTGTGTCCTCTGTATGGATGTGATGGAAGATTCTATCTGGGCGATGTCCTTTACCTCTTTATTGCACCGTGCACACTGGTTTGAGAACCCTGAGAACATTAAAAGGCGAGAACATTAGACTTCTACGCAATTTATTAATGAGTTTGGGTGTGTGTATGTGTGTGTTTAGACTGACCTTCATTATCCGATGACTCGTGTGTGGGTTCTGGCGTGGTGCTGCTGCTCTCTGTATTCTGGCTGCAGCTGGACGGCTGGCTGCTGGCCTTTCTGCGTTTTCCGTTCACCTCAGCCTGGGAGAAGGCAGAGGAGTCGTACTGTGAGTTATTCACACTTCACTGCAGATCAATTAACAGTGAACCACTAGCTGAGACAGAAAATGGGCTGGCCATGCTTGCCGGTGATTTTGGAGAACCTACATATCAAGTGCAGCCTGGCTTGACAGGCAACAGTGCAGCTTTCATTTTGATTAAATGGCCATGCCACACACCCATCAATAATATATCAGTATAGCTTTAGTTTAAAGGTGTGTTGACCTTCTGTTGGCTGGACCAGCTGTGGCTAAAGGAGAGTCCGTTGTGTTGCCTCCGGCTTTTCTCGTGGGTCTGAATCACTCCGTCCTTCTCAAACTGCACCAGGCAGCGCTCAGGATCCCAGGGCTGTGGGCTGCCAAAAGGGGGAAAAATAATAAGCTGTGGATGCTATTTCAATCTGAAACAAGCCATTATTTCCATGTTTTTCCCTCTCTAAACTAACAAGCCATCAGTGTGTGCCATCCCCTATGTTTCATTAGCTTGGTCTGGTGTGAGTGTGTTCATACTCCATATGTTTGTAGGTCCACTCTGAGGTGACAGGGTCCTGATGGAACAGTCGTGAGGTGGAGGGTTTTTCTCCTCTGTCCTTGGCCTCTTTCCTCTGAGCTTCCTCCAGCACAAACTTCTCCTGGGTGGCCCGCACCTGGTCCCGATCCATGATGGCACTGGTCACATGCTGCCACAGTCTGTCAAGAGCATGTTGAAAAGCATGAACAATGGGGCACAGAGTAGGCACGGTTAGGCTTAAAAGATATTTCTAAAAGCGGACATTTGACCTAATTAACCACATATGTAGCTAACATCAATAATAGCTGACAAATACAGGTGAAATATGAATGAAAGGATCTAGCACATGCGGTTTACCTTTCGGACTCAAACTCTCCCTGCTGGTCTATTTGGACCACTTGTCTCTTGAGGCGGCTGCTGCGGATGTCTGGGCTCGGGTTCCACAATGTCTCCTGCTGGCCTGAGCGCTTCTCATTAATGAACACCTCGCTGTCCTGAATGCAACAACGGCAACAAAACAATTCAAACAAATTCAACACACAGACTATCAATATTAACTAATAATGCAATAAAAAATGTGTTGATGTGATACTTTGTGAAATGTTTTTTTTTCCTTTATTTCGCTTATGGGGATATAACACTAGAACAACTGGAACTGTTTATACAATGTAAAATTACCAAGTTTATCTTCAAACGTTTCTATAATTTCTTACTTTCCCTTTCAGCTCTAATTATCAATTCTTCCTGTTATTACTTGAGAATGACTGAATAGTAAGTGGCAGACAGGGTTGCTGAATGGTGGGGGGGATTGAGGTGACAGTCAAGCACAGAGGCCAAAGCTGGGTAAAAGCTCTCACCCAGTGTCCATCGACCGTGGCCTGTAGCTCCTCTCCCACAAAGATCTTCCCACTGATCTGATTCACAGAGCAGGGGCCTCCAAGGAAAGGCTGCAACAAACAAAGTCCAGCGTGAAAGTTTAATTTCTGTTAACTAAGAGTGCACACTATTTACTAATGCTGACTAGTCAAGGATCTAAGAAAAAACAACTACGGTAATGAAAAGAAAGATACCTTCAGTTTGAACTCCAACTCCGTGAAACACTTTGTTTTCTCACACTCGATGGTAACCTTCCCACCCAGCTCTAGTGTCATAGTGCCGTACAGAATACCTGTAGGAGGCACAGATACAGTGTTACAGCAAAACATCCATGAACAGAATACAGATGAAAAAAAAAAAACTATATCCTATTGAGAGTAAACCTATACATTTTACATTAACACCTTAATAACTCCAATGATTCAACTACTAAAAAAATCGTCAATGGAATGTCTTTGCATTCTTATAACTATATACACACAACCTCAGCACAATGTGTTTCGCACAGATGATTATATGATGATAGATGATAGATCAAAACAACAACAATGTTTGTTTACATGTGAACGAGGTAAAGTTAGGGTGGAAAATAAGTGAAATATTTGACAGTTCGTCTGCTCATTTTAATGATGCCCCAGCAGTCAGTGGGGATTTAAAAATGTATTACCGGTAATGTGTTTTGGACTAAATCTTTTTCTGGATCTGATCCCTTGCCAATAGTATTTAAGGGGACAGTAAAGATGACTTCAACAGCATAAGAAGAGGCACAAACTCCAAAATGGACCTTTTCTCCCCCCTTAACAGTGTTTGAACAATGCTTAAACCTCTACACAATAGATTACTTCTAGGGGATGATGCCGTATTAAAGAGATTACTGTAACCTACTGTCAATGTTAACATAGCAAAGGAAATAAGGAGTATGTAGTAGTAGTGTTGTTCATCAATATGTACTGTAGATCTTTTACCTTTGCAGTGAGCATAGGGCATGGTGATGACATACTCCTCATCCCTACTCATGAACAGCAGCCTGGCTTTGCCATCCAGAATAGCTGACAAAGAGTTACCTACAACAGCAGAAGGACAAAGCAGCCTTTAATTTAAAAAAAAAAGTAAATAGAATAATAATAATAATAAAAAAAAATTCATTTCCATCATAGATCCCCATTAAAAAGCATATGCTCACAGCCATTGGGTGTGCCTCAAAGCAAGGGTGGGAGTGTATCTTGACAAAATGGTGATCTAACAATTTGCATAACTTTAGATAATGTGTGCTGGACAAACAGATTAGATGTTGTAGTATGCTTTGTACCATAGAACTTTGACTTTGCCAGGATGCTACCGCTGATAGAAAAGCCATCTTTCCTATTGCAGATATAAAAGGCAGAAATGGGTGGATGGTGGGACACCTAACAGAGGAAAGAAAAAGAGAGATAAATACATTTGAGCAGCAGAGAGAGAGAAATGGCATCTGCCAAGTATTTCACAGGTGTTTGCAGAATTGTGTAAATTATTTCACAAAAGGGAGGCATTTACTGTAAATGTGTGAGCAATGAATCTGGTTTTACCTGTTCCGCTATGTAGAACGTGCAGCTATTGCTTTGAGGATGAAGCCAGCAGCAGCGAAATGTTTCCCCCAGGATTGGGTTGTAAGGCTTCTTCAGACCCTGGAAAATGCAAAAACAAACAACGGTATGTTGGTTAGTAACAATGGTAGCTTCTCACTGGACCAATGACATTTAAAAACGTTATGTCACAGATTATAGTCCACACCCTGGAACACATTACCACTTGTCTGGACTCAACAATTCAGCAGGAAAAAGTGTGTCGCATTGCAGACACACACTCCTGCAGATGTCCTTATAATGAAAGGATATCAAGCTTCTAACAATCCATCACCAGTGTGTCTCCTAGAGGTAGTCGGCCCAAAAGGTGTCGAACAAGCACAGTTTAATCTACTGGCTGTACAATCTGCTGGCTCATGTTGGATGTTTTGCTGCCACTGGGGTAATGAATTTCTAACGAGAGGAAACTGCTGTCGCCAGTTTTTTCTACTGCAGAAATAGGCCCAAGACAGAGTCATTTGTCAAGAAATACAGTGTTACAGAATGTCATGTTAGAAGATGGTGAGCCCAAAATGCTAACAACAAGAAAAGAAAATCTTCCAGTGTTCCAAAAATGTCCTCTTCCAAGAGTGTGACAGAATTGTGTGAGTATGTGACTGCAACACTTGGAGGAATGCCCATCAACAGAGATGTTATTCAGCTGAAAGCTTTGCCAATCAGCAAACAGCTGAATCATCTAGTTACTGCGGATCCTGAAGATGGTAAAATGGAATTTGAAAAATAAATTAAATCATTTGTAAAATCTGTCAAATGTTTTCTCCAATGAACTAAAATAATAATATTTTGAAGAGAGGTAAATTGTTTGTACTGCTGCCCACCTACACCTTTTAACATGTCTTTGTAGAAAGAACAGCTGTTCACCTCTTATAATTAGGGTGGTTCTATAGTTGAGCTGATATGATAACAAGCCATCTGGTTTAGAGTCTTGCAATTCTTACCTTAGGCTTCTTGTAGAAGCCAGACAAGTACCATCTCAACACCTGCTTGATCCGACCGTATGCGCTCTCCTCCTGTGCAGCTCTGTGGCAGGAAAGGTAGCAAAGGAGACACAATCATGACAAGAACTAGATAGATAATAATTCCAGTCTTCCCCTGACTCTGAAGGCACACACACACACTTGAGTGACTTTAAGTGACTGACTGTGAGAGGAGATCAGCGTGGTAGTAGTAGTCAGACAGCTTGTCCAGGAAGGAGCGTGGCTCCAGAATGAATGTGGGCAGCACCACCTTGGACAGGTCCATGCCCGGCCTCAGCTGCTTCAGTAAGCCCCATATGAGACCCTTGTTCTCCTCCGATACACTCTCCACCTGTGACGCCTCCCCAGCCTGAAGCAACACATACAGAACAGATATGAGTGCACATGAGTGAGGGTAGCAGAGAGGCCTTATGGACTCAATGGAGGCTCTCCCGTAAGAGACCTGTGTTAAGACGACTGAGACAGCTGAGATTTTCCCAAAGCCAAGGTGTTATGTTTTAATTCGTATTGGGTCAAAGTAGGTAAGGGAGGGTACTGCAGTGCACTATGGTGGATGTGCCCAAGAATAAGAATCTGCTATCAGAACACAACCCTTAAGAAAACACTAGATGTATCGGTTTTTACATGTTGTTGCTGCCTATCTTAAAAGGGATAGTTCAGTATCTTTGAGGGTTGTATGATGTACTTAAAGCCACTACGAGTAACATGGCACGTTGGCATCCCCTTTGGACAAAAGCGGTAGTATTTTTACAACGCCCGCTGTCGCAAAGCTGTTTTCTAGCTCGTGCCAGGGGTGCGAGTGTGAACTGAGAAGGGCGCAATATAGTGCATGTCCGTGTGTTGAAAGTGTGAGGACTCTTTTCGGCTCTGTGAGAGTGGTTGACACTGCATCAACTAATGCCAGTCAGTGCTACACACACCTGTTTGCAATGAGTTGATGCAGCAGCGTCACCTAACTACTCTCTCTCACAGAGCTGAAAGATTACGTGTCCTCACAGAAAGCGAATGAACGAGAGACGGCAGTTAGTATGGATCACGATGAGGTAATGTGTTTGTGTTGTTGATGTAAATAATGACTATTTCAGATAATGGTTATCTGATGATGGTGAAGCAAAGCAAACTGTGTGTTAGTACCAACCGCTCATTCATTTAGGAGTAAACACTGCAGTCTAGTTTCGCTCTTGTGAAATTGTATACACGTTGCTTGGCAACGCCCTCTTCCCGCCCGTAGCCTATATCACTCTCCCTTTTAGCTTTTCTTCATTGCATTCTCTTTTTTTTCTTTGATGGTTCAGCCCCGTTATCAGTCATTATGACGACAAAAAACTCTCAAACAAGGCTCCCGCTCCCCTTCCCTCACCTGGAGGGATAGGCTTCTCAAATCGCGTTGCAGCGCCACACTGAAATCTGCGACCAATACGGATATGTGACCATAGAGCCTGCACGAGCGAACCGAAAATCGGACTGGGTGTGCGACCAGACCAAACGCAGTAATAAAAACTATATAAAAACGTCTTTCTTTGCACTGATGGTCTCGTTTGCTGTTAAAGGTAATTTATGATTATCAGAGGAAACATGAAGCTGTTTAAAAGATATTTAAATGTTACTCGTAGCCGCTTTAAGCAAAGTTAGTCTGTTACCAATAGAGTGCAGTGCAACATATCAGTCCGCAAATCAGCAGTTCAAAAATCAGAAATATTATAAAGCAATATTGTTAGCATTTATATACAAGGCAAAAGACAATGCTTACTTCTACTACATAGACGTCTCCCCCAAACTCCTTACAATGACTACTGACCGCCATCTCTATTGGTAACAGACTACCTATGCATAAGTACCTTATACAACCCCACTTCAAAAATACTGAACTATCCCTTTAACATATAATAGCCTCACCTCAGCCATCTCCTCTGTGCTCTGCTCTACATAGGCTGTGGCCTGGGGCCCAGGGGACAGCTCGTCTGATTGGTCCATGTCGCTCTCCCCCGTCAGCCTTCCACCGTTTTCATTGGCCGTGGTGTCCCAGTCATCGTGAGCATCGCGCTCCGATTTGTCTGATAAGCCGTCATGATCCATGTGGTGATTGCCCAGCAGCACAGTGTCATTTAACCTAATATTACCAGAGGAGAATTGAACAGCAGGGTTAGAACTTTATTAACAAAGGCAGACATATTTGACCATTGTATTGCTATAGCATGTTCACTTGTTGATTTATCTTGGCCTAATCATTAGGTTATGAGGAACAATCACAGGATTGGCTAAATTTTGTATTTAGGTTGTATCTTAATAGATTTAGAGTGGTATCATGTGTGGCTCTCATAATGTCATTACCAGGGATAAGTGGATTGAGTTTGGAAGCCTGCAGACTTTAATTACCATGATTGGGCATTAAAGATGAGTAATTCCACATGACACTACAAACATCATACTTCATTTTCATTCAGTGCTGCCAACTAACAGCTGAAACATGGCACAGACTACTGGTAAGATAGAAATGACCCGGAGCTTTAAATCATGCCGGCTTTAATAAGGATGCCTGCTGACGATGACACCCTCTGCCTCCTATCTGTAAGTGTTGTACAGAGCTTTTTAATCCTCCTCGTAAGTAGTAGTATTAGTGATAGTGTTGAATAGAGTGATTGATTTATTCTTGTAAATATTGTAAACAGAAAACCTTTTGAACAGAACAGTCCTTGGTATTTTATGGCTTTGTTTTGTGAACCTTTTTCTCCTATTATTACGTTAGGGATGTAGGAATTTTCTTTTGTTTTATTTTGTTAACAGGGAAGTTATTTTGTCTAAAAGAAAATATTTTCTGTTTGTTGTTTTGGCAGTGCTCACCCCAAAGTCTTACCACCTTATTATAGGGTAAATAACTTTTGTTTTGGACTGCATCTTCTGTTGTCACGGCAGATATTTGAGAGTTGGGAAGAAATTTACTTTTAAATACTGCCTGACCTGGGCAGCCTGGAAGTATTTCATAAATCAGATCTATCTGGTTTCCAGGACAACAAGACCACATGACACCACCACATCCTTACCCTCCTTCATTTTCCAACTCCCATTCACCTTGACTGAATGTGCCTGGCTACAATCAGCGGACACAAACAGGGTAATGTATGCAAATGAAAACACACATACATGGTTATGTATGCAAACACGTTCATGCTATCGTAGACATGCGCACGCACGTACATGTGCACACACATAGTTGGTATATAACCAATTCAAACTGCATCCTGTGCTGATTTATCTATATCTTAATGTGGAATTTTCCATTCTCAACACATCACACACAGCACTGTAAAAACCACAATTATTTTAAAAGAAAGAGAAACTAAAGAGGTGGAGGAAGTCACGCATCAGCTTCTAAGGTCCAAAAAAAGCAGAAGCAAGGACGAGTAAAAGAAGGGGATGCAGGGGTGAAATTGACAGCTTAAAGGGAACATCGTGGTTTCAATCCTACAGCCATTTTACAAGTCAGACAGTGGACATCTGTGTACACCAATGGGTGCACACACACACACACACACACACACACACACACACGCAGTCACAGACACAGAAATTAAATTTGGTCCTAATCATAGCCTTCAACAGAATATTTTTTAGGTTTCAAGTCAGATTTTTCACAAATCCTCTACACTTGGGATTCTAACAAAAGCAGACAAACATTACAACAGGGGAGGACAATTGCAGTGTGTCATTAGCCTCCAAAATAACATTGAGTTATAGGATAAGACAAGTCACAAAAAACGTGTAGGTAGCTTATTTGCCCTGTCAACAAATGGAAGGGAAGGGAGTTCAAATTTCAAAACGCCTGAGGGCTCAACAGACCTGAATAATCACATTCCTAATCACTCTGTGAAACACTAAGCAACCAGTACTGTTATTTATTAACCCAAACACACCCTGGAACCGAGGCAGCTCTCCTTACCTCAAAGACATACGGCATACAGACAAAACTCTTCTTCAGAAATCAGAACACCACAGACGATGTTACCAGTGAATTTAAACACAGGCACGGCCTGTTCTTCTGTCCTCTCCTGCGTGTACGTATATGTTTTTAAATCTAGTCACAAAAAAGGTTCCGTTTTTTTCCCTCGATTCCGGCACGCCTTCTTCCTGAATGTGTGTGTGTGGATATTTCTGTCCGTGTGCCAATGTGTGTGTGTGCGTGTGTGTGCGTGCGTGTGCGTGTGTGTTTGTGTGCAGGCTTGCAAAGGCTGCGCTGCTGCCGTCTCTTTCTGGGTGGTGTATGGTTCACATTCTATTTCATCTTCCTGCTCCTCTGTCAGTCACGTGACCACACAGGCTGCTGTGATTGGCTGGGAGAGGAGCAGGAGAGGAGGGAGAGCTGGGAGAGATGGCCAGAGGGAGGGCTCAGTCATGTGGGGTAGCTGAGGGTAGGAGGGGGTTGGGGAGGAAAAGGATGTCTAATGTAGGATGTAAATAGTACACAAACCGTTGTGTGCACGCTAAAGAACTAATGGGAATATTATGATGGATAATTACTGATAAGTATAGGGAATTAAAAAAAAGACAAAGACATGCATAATCACAAGTAGAGGCAAACTATAAATATTCATCATTAATAATAATAATGCTAAAGTAGGATTCACTATAAGTAGAGCTATTGGTAGAAATAATAACATACACATCCTGGGTGGAGTTCAGTTGACTGAGGGTGTTCATGTTACACATTAGTTAATGGATTACCAAACTGGATATTACTGGATACAGGCCTGTTTCACCTCTAAAGTTTCAAATGTTTTTACCATATGATTCATAATTGAAGGATCAGCTAATATGTCTTCATGCTGTTCCTGTCTTTGTGTGGTCATAGCATGACATAAACTTATGTTGGGACACTCTTAACTGATTTTATTGATCATGTTCACAAGTACACATGTGTGAATTCCTCCATGATGTATACCTGTCCTGCATCTGACTTAAGGTGGGTATGGTTTTGTGTCACACAGTCTCAGGAAAAACCAGATATGGAGTAATGTATACATTTGTTGCTCTGTCTCAATAGCAGACTTCTACTTATAAATTCTATGCAAGATTGTGTATCTTGAGATATCCCCACGTGTGACTGTTAATACAAATACTGAATTAAAATAGCACAACAGTAAACAGGATTTTTAATTTAAAAATTGAAAGAGAAGTTTCATGAGAGCAGCTGTAAAAAGAGTATGTTTATGTGGAATGCATCTATGTGCATTAAACAATATAAAGGTTTATTATGGAAATTAAATACAACTGAGACACATGTCCTGGCTTTTACAGCATGCAGTTTACTAATGTCCAAACATGGCATAAGGTTCACAGGATTGCATTTGATATGCTCCACTCCACAACTAGAAATGTCTGGCCCTGAATGACCTTTAATCACACTTGAATGTGATAAAATGTGAAATTGTACGAGAATGGTACTATAATGTCTTTTGCATTAGAGACTAGAGTTTTGCACTTAACAAAGAAAATCTCTGGCAGTCCATGTTCAGCTTGTATTCTGATTTATGATCAGATCTCACGAAGTCAAAAACATCATAAATGTATTTGGCAGAAATGCCAACAGTCTTCTCTGTGTGAATTGGCGAGCACAGACACTTGGAGTATGATTACAGAAAACATAGATCATCCAATAAATGTAAGATGAATTATTTGCGAGGTGCTCTCAGGGCATGCAGCTTAATGAGTGTTGTACTTACTGTAGCAGCTCTGCATCAGTGAGCACAGTGGACTGCAGCAGGTGGAGTATATGGGAGGATTCTGAAGGCGTGCAGATATCTACCTCTCTCCCACCTTTGCTTGTCAGCTTGCAGAGACTGGAGCAGCTGACAGCCAGCTCCAAGGCATCCATCCAGCACCGACCTGGACAGAAACACACAATTTAGAGACGAAAAAAAAGGCCTTCGATACATTTCTAATTAAAAAACGTCCCACTACCAACCGAAACAGCCACACATAAGGCTCACCGTCAGACTCAGAAGCTGCTCTGAAGATCAGGTAGTTGCTGGGTAGAGGCTGCGTGATGGAGCCAACGTTCTCTCCTTTGGGACCCTGAGCATATGGATTAAACAGAGAGTCACCATGCATGCGTTCAAGTCATGTTGTACCAACAGAAACAAATGGCTTCCTCAGGGCCATAGGCAATGGAGCACTGAACAGAATAATGAATTACTTAGAAATGAAAACTAAAATGAATAGCAGTGACTAAAACTGAGCGTCACTATTAACTGACATGAAATATAAATTACAGATTAAAGGGGTTAGGTTTGTATCTACAAATCCAAGTAAACCCTTCCTTTGCATTCAGTATCACTAAACCAAATTATAATAAGAAATTCCAGTATTGACAAAAAGTTTTAATGCTGTGTAGGCAATTTCATGTAAGGCCATTAACTCTAATGTACATTACTATCAGTTTCAGTGTCTTTTTTTAATGCTACCCCTAGGAAGCACTTAACCCATTGATGACGGCTGCTGCGCGACGCCACATTGCATCTCCTGCCGGCTGCTGCGTAGCGCAGCATTGTTACTTTATCTAATTTTCATGGCGTGCACAGCATAAAATGCACCGTCATTGGTTCAAATACACATGAGGTGGGTTTTGTTGATTTTTTAAGACCACGTGACCACCCAAATGTTGTGTGGTTTGCCGAAAATCACGTAAATCAAAAAATAAATAAATAAAAAATAAATATAAAAAAAATACGCCGACTGTGTCCGTGATAGTGTATTACAGAACAGTTAGTGGCGTTTGGTGCGCAGAATCAAGGTCTACTATAGACTACTGACAAAAATCACACAACACATTGCATCTATTTATTAACAATATTTATGAATTTAGGCTATATTTTGCTGCTCCAACTCAAATTCAGCCCAGCCAGGCAATAGTTAAGTTTCAGTTTCGTTTTCATCTCCGTGGTATACAGCCGTTTGGACCAGCTGATTGGCTCCGGACAGCCGGAGTCAGTGTGCGTTCCAGTTGTACTGGGAAGTTGGATTTATGGTGCCAGTGATAACTGAACTAAATAATAAAATAAAGCTATCTCCTCCTTCTTGTATCTGTCTATCTTTGTCACTACTATCCATGCTAAAAGGAAGAAGGATTATAACCTCATTTGGCACATTATTTTTAAATATTTTATATTATTTATTATTATTTTTTCTCCCCCATCTAATTTTGACAATTTTTAGAAAAATGTGTTGGTTTGTAAGCGCTAAGGGAGCATGTTTAAATACAACCTGTGAACCTTAACTTTTAAATGTGTTTTATTTCATGTTTCTATGTGCTACACAGAATTAGATGTTAAGGTTTTGGTAGACTTGACAATTCATACTATTTTTTCAGAAAACCATCAGGCATTAAGGACATGCATCCTAGATTGCCATAGTCATCAATGGGTTAAATCACAAATTCCTTGACTTGGGGCATTAGCCGTGTTTGTATTGATCACACAATTGATCACAAAACACAATATAAAAGTATCCTTATGTTGATAGGTTTATTTAGATATATCTCACAATTATAACTGTAGTAATCCGTTATCACTGGGTTTAAAAAATGCCAGCAAGGCAACAAACATGTCTGACCTTGACAGCCCAGATGGATTTGTCGAGTGGATGGTAGAGCTTGAAGCAGAAGCCGTCCTTCTTGGAAGGTCTCTCAATCAGCGTGCATGCACTGAGCAGGATGGTGCCCACCCAGTGGTCTGATTTGGGGGTCTTATAGATTAAAAGAACTCCAGGCTTCAGGGCACACCACAGCTTGGTCCAGCTCTTTAAAGAGCCCCGGATCTAAAGGAGAATAATTAATGAGACAGGAGGAAATTTTAGTCTGAACACATACTTGAGAAAGTTATTTTTTTTAAATACACACAACAAGAAAGTGAAGGATTGACATGCAATGTGCAAACAAGGTTAACTGTGTTTTTTTAACTGAATTGTAGAATTGTTGCACAACTATTTGTTATAGCAGATTTGCAAATTGCAACTAGGATGAATGATAATGTGTGAGTGACTACAGAGATATCCTTATTCAGGATAGCAATGAAGCAGCTTTGTCTAATAGACAACGTCCCCACACCTTTAGCCAGTTGGACATGATGACAACACTGGGATCCTTTAGAGCGGTAAACAGTTCTTTAGCTGCCCGTTTCTTTTCTTGCCTGTAGTTCTGCTTTTGGACCTTTGAACAGAGGAAAAAAAAAGAAAAAGACATGAATGAGTCATCAGTCCAACTGCTTAGAGGACTGATTGGAGAATACAAACACTAGGTGGAAGCAGAGTCAAACAAATGCTAGCAATCATGTTGGCATTCTGTTGCCGTTTGGTTATTCTAACATAATTCATTGTTGATCATTTGTAACACACAAATGGGTGCACGCTTAAAGGATCATTACAAAAAAAAATCAAAAAAAGGTACCCAAATGGCTTGTGTACATTTAACCGACTGAGCTTAGACCAGGGGTTTTCAAAGTGTGAGAGAGTGAGCCCCCCCTCAGAGAACAAATTTCAGCGGAGCCCCCCCCCCCCCAAAAAAAAATGTTTTCTAAATCCCTGTGTTTTGAAAGATCTTTTTTGAAACATTCTAAAAAAGATTGTGCAAATGAAATGTGAAATGCATGAATCTGGTGCACTTTGAGAGGAAAATTCAGAGGCTAAATATGAGGAATTTTGTGTGAACAAATCATTTGGAGACATTGGGTCTGATGAATTAGAAGCTATTGAAGAAAGACACATGGATTTTCCTTCGAAATATTAATTTAAAATAAAAATATTTATGCAGGGACCCCTGGGTTGGGCTTGGCGTTCTTTTGCTTTAACAAGAACTATTTCTCTGTAATATAATGAATGCATTTAAATGCAGTGAGAGGAACGAAGCAGAAGAACTCTTGTCCAGCTATGCCGTGATCTTAATATAAAAAACATAAACTACATTTTTTTTCTTCACATATTCATCCACGCCCCCCCTGCCATAACCCCGCGCCCCATAGTTTGAAAACCACTAGACAAATATTGAAGAGAGAAATGACATGCACTTTATGATGAATCCCCTTACCTCATAATCCTGAACATTTTGCACAACTGTCTCATGCATGGATGTCGTGTGTACCTTGAGAGACTCTTTCCGTGCCAGCTTCTCTGTGGGCGAGGGGCAGTCCTTCTCAACACCATTAAAAATCCTGGACTCGGACTGGAGGAGGGAGTGAAGGAGAAGAGGAGACATTCAGTTAGGATGAAGTGGCAAAAAATAAATTTAAACCAGAAGACAAATACTAAATTTTTTGTAGAGTGCACAAAAAATAACAATTGTAAAATATTGTCTCTTATCAAATCTAGATGAACAATTATGATTAACAATCACAACAGCATTTCATCATACTTTAGAAGATAATTATGCAGCCCTTATAAACAAAAACAAATACACCATTAGCTTGTGTGGTGTATGGCCTCAAGAGTTAAAACAACTTTACTTGCTTTCATTATCAACACACAACATTGTTTAATTGTTCCCTTTGCCACGTAGCACATCTGATCTGCCTGCACTTTGTATAAGGCTGGTGGGTGGCGCCTTCAGCAGGCTCAGTTCTGGTGTGTGACCACAAACCCACTGACTTCCTTCCTCGGTTAGACAGCAAAGGGCCTTGACATTCTCCATTGAGCAGTAAATAAAGATTAGAATCTCTGTGGAAAATGATGATGGGATTTCACTGTGATAAGTAATTACACAACCACTAACTGTGTATGCACTAAACCAATATGACTCACGGTATTAATTGTTGATCCCACACAGGCCTTTCTATTTGTGTTATAAGAAGACATTCTTAAAGCATTTTGCACTATTACAACCTTGTATCAATGACATCATGCAACGGGGTAAGGCTAAACTCAGTGGCCTATTGTCCCATAAGGGCTTTCAGGATGGGAAAAAGGTCAAACAGGCCAGAGATGCAGCTGCGCCTGTGAATTATTTCGGCTATAGGCTATATTCTGTGCAGCTGCATAACACCAATAAGAGAGGAAGCAAGACAAGATGAGAATACCCGGTTGCCATTGGAAACATTTATTGACAACTCCTAATTAGTACTACTAAGAGTGAGACTAGAGACATGTAAGGACTGATACAACATAACCATGAGGCAGCAACAGGCCAATAAAGGTCTGGGTTGACAAATACATAGCAAGTGTGCTAAGCATACAGTTCCCACCACGGCTCTGACATACAATGCACACAGCTTCCATATGACTTGCCAATGGAGCAGTGTCTTGACTCTAGAAATGTATTCATTGGGGCGCTCCGGTGGCGTAGTACCATATTGGCTCAGGCCTCGTTGCAATGGTTGCGGGTTCGCCCCGTGGACCTTTACTGCATGTCATCCCCCCTCTCTCTCTCCCCATTTCAACTCTGTCCTATCAAATAAAGCTTGAAAATGCCGAAAAAATTCTTATAAAAAAAAATATATATATTAATTACATACAATACAGAGAAGCCCACTCAGCCATCTGACTGAACCAAACAAAGCTTTTGTGGCAGACGATTCCTAACTCTCGAATGGCTGTGTGTATTCATGATATATTTACTCCGTCTCAAAACAAGGCTTCAACAATTGGAGGTTTGTCTTAAAATTCTTCATACTCATCATACAATGTAAAATGCAAGGGCTGTGTGCTCATCCAATGAGTCAGTTACAGTGAATCGTTCAAAAGCTGCCCAATCAGGGACTGTGTTCTTACCTTGCTGCCTGGTGATTGGGCAGGACTAAGTTCATTACTCATCATGGAGAGGCCGTTCGCGTCCGGCTCACTGCCTGGGGGGAACCCACAACACACAGACACATACAATTGAACTCAGTGGCTAGACCTGTCGACAGACAGGTGAAGCATGACAGCCCCAGTAGCAACTAATAAGTCGCAGTTGAGGTTCGTTGATTTGTATGGTACACCATCATTCGACAGACACTGGATTCCACAGGCACATGTCACTGAAATATCATATTTTGTCATTTGCTGTACTGCTGGTATCTTGGCCAGGGCTCCCTCGGAAATAGATATTGCAATCTCAATGGGACTCAAGTTAAATATACAGTAGGTTTAATATTAATTGTATTCACGTTTGTGTGCCAGCTTTGATCTTTTACCTGGGCTGCTAAGGTTGCAGAGGTCGTTGTCTCCTCCATAAGACAGGTTTCGTGTGAGTGGGCGGGTGTCAATTTGGGGTGGTGAGATGGCATTGGGGCACAGAGAAAACCTCCGTTGGAACAAATTCTCCTCCTTCATGGTGACAACCTGCTCGTCCTCTGCAAGAGGGGAGAAGCACAGGAGGAAGAAAGGAGGAAAGGGACAATTTGGAAAGGAGGGAGGAAACAGAGGAATGGAAGAAAGAAGAGTCAGATTAGAACAAAGGGTTACGTTCAAGATTGTGTTGTTCATCTTATATTAGAATATAACAACAGTCCTAGTAATTCATCCTGTCTTTGAAGCTCTACTTCTATTGAATACGCTTACTTGTTGACTCTTCCTGCGTCACTGACTCTTGAGCTCAGACCTGATTCGTGATATCTATTGGTCAGTCTAGATGCCCCCACTCTTCCTCTCCTCTCGAAACACTAACAAAGCCCTACTGTACGAGGACATGTCAGCTTGTCCACATAATAGCACTGTGCGTGGCAGTGACAAGCAGTTCAGACTACACATTGTCAGTGTATGCGACAGATAGCGTCTTCAACTAAGTTCAGACATTGTCCACAGAGACCCAGTGTCCAACAGTATTACCACCACTCCTCCATCCTTCTTTCCTTACTGCCTGCATCAAGCGGCTCCAGTCCACAAATTGCTTCTCCCCAAAAACCTGCTGCGTCTTCAGTTTCTCCCTCAATATCCACAGGGAAACCATCCAGTAATGAGATGCACATCTCTGCACACAAAAGGAGACAAACGTAGCTACTGCAGATCAGTGCAGTAATAGGGCTGTGGCTCTGCAGCTGCATGTTGTCATTGTGCGGTGTATGATTTACAGCAGTAAGTGGATTAGTCATATTTATAGGCCACACTGTGCCCACATAAAAGGAGACAACACACACACAGTTTTGTAAGTCTGTACAGTTCAGAGTAGAGAGTCAGAACTTTGTCAAGATGTTAATGAGAAACATGTTTTTCTTCTTGACCCGGCTACACAAACACAGCACCAAGCCTCTCTTTGCCCATTTTCTTCTCTCTCTTGTGCCTTGCTTTCTCCTCTACTGAGCTCTGCAACTATTGACAAGTTGCAAACTATTCATAGCATGTCATTCACAACCGTTAAGGGTCAGGGCTTGTTTCCAGATGGATCGTTACACTTGTTCAAACAGGTGGCGGGTTGATCACAGCAAAATCGGAGCTGGCGGTAAACCACTCGGGGATATGGAGCGTAGCGGTTACCACCTGGGTCTGCCTATGCTCTGCTCAAATCAATTTAATCCCATTCATTTTGTTTCCATGCACAAACACATACAGTAGATAACACCTGATGACTCGCAGCCTACAGAGCTGTCTCGCCTACAAGTCCACCGTTGCATCAGCCGAGAACAGCGTGTTACATGAAATTCATTCATAGAACATGCTCAGAGGCTGATTCATATTTTTACTATCCCACGTTATATAACTTAGATTATACTAGCGCATGAGGCAAAAGCAGTATGTCAAAGTGTACATGCTGGTTTGTGACGTAACACCTGCAAGTTGACAATTGCTTGAACTTAAATTTGGGAAAAATAGTGCTAGACGAGTTTTGGCAGTTAACAAACTGTGCCCTCCCTTTTATAGTACATATATGCACCTATTAATAATTAAAAAAATACACAGGCACACTCACATCGGTATAACATACAGTCAGGGACACCACACCCTGCTTCCCTCCGTTTTCTACCCTGCCTCTGTGACTCATTCTCTCCATTAATTGACTCCATTCTCCATTCTGATCTTGCAATCTCTTCTGTGCATTTCTTCCTCCCGCCCTTTGCTCCTTTGTCCTTTCAAAGAGGCTGCCGTAAACAATCGAGATATGACAGTGAAAAGGTAAATGTAATTTTCTAAAGATAGGAGACTTATTTGTCCTTGTGGAGCAAGTCTATTAATAGCATTACTGCAGCGCATGTGTGCATCTGTAGTACAGTGCCGAACCCTGCGGTGCCATGCAGGCAGCGTGGAAAAGAGCATGAGGCTTTGGGATTACAAAACAGTGAACACATTGGGCTGACAAACTGTACAGAGACTGACGAACAGAGAAATAATACCGCTTACAGAGCAGGCACAGAGGCAGGTCAAGATGTGGGCATGCAGGCAGACAGACAGGATAAACCAATCACAGCTGGTTCTCACAGCTGCAGGGCGGGATTTGCCGAGAGGAAGACTGTGAGTGTGTACAGGAGCATATTACGCAGTCTAGACTGAGCATGGGTGTGGAAGGAATCTGTGCATGCGTAATGGGCTTGTGTTGTGTGTGTGTGTGTGTGGGCCTGACAGCTGACCATATACGGAGGACATTCCAATAGTCCTGTTGTGCGTGGCGTTTGTCGAATGACGTAGTGGTAAAAAAATTAGTGCGTGGATGTGCATACGTGACAATGTCTGTGTGCCTGCCTTGTTGCTGCAGACTGAAAGGGGAATAGCACATGCATACTATTGCCAGAGGAGAGAGGAAATGCGCCTCTCCAACCAGCAAATCTAAGCAATGGTGTCAAAGCCAGCCACATTCAGTGCACCTTTCACACAAACAGACATACGTAAGTGCTCAGATCACATATACTATCAGCAGTAGTGCTCTGAGTTAGGTGATGTAAAACAGCCTCTTACAAATACAGCTAAAAGCATTCATAAGTGACACTTTACCTTGTGACGTGGGGATAGGAGAAACCCTGTAATAGAGGGAAATCTTGTTCACTCTCAGTGAATGTTTTATCCATGTCACAAACTGTATTTCTTTAAAAAGGGAGAAAATGTGAGAGAAATCTCTCCAAGGAGAGATCTAAGCAGCCATTTCAATTAATACTGGAACACAACATACAATTGTGTTCGACCTCAACTCTCAAAACATACTGTACACAGTACTTTAATCTACCAAAGTCACAGGTGCTGGGCTAATGTTTACCCAGTGATAGGGACATCTTGTGGAAAAGATAACAGCAAGGTAGCAGCATCGGGCCAGTCAATAACAAGCATGCCTCTGTCACAAATTAACCTTGAACTATGAGGGAAAAGGACAGATAAAACAACATCAACAAAAGCATGTGACCCACAGTTACCTTGACGAGGTGGAAGCCCTTGTCTCGCTGTCGCATGGGGCATGCTCATTTTCAGTAATCATTACACCAACTGGGAGAAAGAGGGAGGGAAAACAGAGGGAGGTGTCTGAAAGGGAAAATGTTTACAAGTTCTAACTTGTACATTGTTAATATGCTTGACTGATCTAACTAACACAATTCTCAGTCTCTCTCGGGGACACACAAGGATGGATGTAGCGGCTTATATACATAGTATCCTCAGCTGTATCATGGTAAAGGTTACTATAGTTTGCATTATGTTCCACAAATTCAGGTTAGCTAGAGAGGTTGTGTCTAGTAAACAGTTTCTAACTAAGCCAATCCACAATTCTCTCTCTCTATATATATATATACACTGTGTGTGTGTGTGTGTGTGTGTGTGTGTGTGTGTGTGTGTGTGTGTGTGTGTGTGTGTGTGTGGGGTGGGAATCTCTTGGCACCTCACGATTCGATTCCGAGGTCAACGATTCGATTCAAAATCGATTCTCAATGCATCTCGATGCAATTTTTTTTTTACGTACATACCTATGTGTGATTTTCAAAAATATATTTATATACACATCTGAGTTTGCTACTCAGAGTTTGCTAATCACTTCCTACTTTTGTGATGATCATTAAATACAATCAACAGATGAATTACCTTCTCTAATATTGTATTAGAGAAAAAGCTTTTCTTGTCACAAATTTGACTTTCTATGACCAGTGCAATAATCAATGCAGCTTGCACACAATATGGAAGTATGTAAAAACTAAACCGATTCAGTTTAATTTTCTTTCTACTCTTGTGAATCATGTTTCTATAGGATTTCTATTTTATTATTTTCTATGTCATTTCAACACATTGTGCAAAAAGTATGGCTTGGAATTCAGCTCTCATACAAAAACGTAAACAGACACAAAGCCAGTGCAGGTCATATGGGTTTGCTGCTCTCTGCCCTTTTGTCGCCACTTTTAACAACTCACACTTGTGTGGCGTGCATGCGCAGTGGCGCAGGAAATACTAATATTAAATACTAGTAAAGTAAACTTTACGATTTTTTTTATTTTTATAAATCGATTATTAACTTTTATGAATCGATTCGGAATCGTTCGAGAGAGAATCGCGATTAATCGGAAAATCGATTATTTTTCCCACCCCTAGTGTGTGTGTGTGTGTGTGTGTGTGTTTGTGTGTGTGAGTATATATATACATATTGTATAGATATATTCTTGAATCTGGCTGAGGCAGATTACTTAACTGTACACAAACAAACATACGCAGCACATTTGAACAGTGGGGTATCATGCTGGGATTTGGCATTGGCACTAGGAGCATTTCTACAACTTTGATTAGACACAATCACAGAGAAAAAACAGAGCCTCGAAGATAGTGGGGGTCCATAAGTAAACTTCAGATAAAATCAGAGCAAGAGACAAGTAAATATCTGATCCCTTTATCAAAAGACTACAATAATGACTGTTCATGGTTGCCAGTGATCTAGAGCACTTATCCCCAACCTGCAAGGACTGAACAAGGATATGATATGAGTCTGAACAAAAGGTGAATAATTATATTACTGAGAATGTTGTGGTTGACAGTCACAAGGTGGTCATTACATCCTGACTACAGCAACTAGCTAGTAGACATGAGCAAATAACAGAAATGTAGAGAGCTTTAGAAATGCTCTGTTTCTTTAGAGGACGAGGGGAAATAAAAGACGCAATGTGTGTTGTTGACCTACATAATGTTAGAACCTAACCTCTATTATTTATTGCAGTCGTGACTCCCCTCATGACAACAGGTCGCCAACAATGATGTTGGTTTCAAAAAAACAGTTTGTGTGATACAAAAAGGATTGCGAAGAGTTGGTTACACAACTTCAGCTCAAACACTGCCATTTGCTACTTCTTTCTAAGAGCTAAGTATATGGGATGATTTTAAGCAAAATAATATATGAAAAAGTTGACTGATGCACTTTGCTACATTTAATTTAAATTTGCCGTCATAATGTAAGTTTGGTAGAGGTAACTCTTTCAAATCAAATCAAATTCTGAGATTAAAACCTAAATTAGTAGAATTCTGACAACGCAGACACATTCAGTCTCTGACATACTGCACATTTTGAGAAAAACTATATTATCAAAATAAAAACAACCATCCTTACCACTTGCCCTGCATTTCAATAACTAACTAACTAACTGATCTAACCCATGACAGCTGCTCATAACACTTTAAAATTCTTAAAAAAATAAATAACAAAATAAAGAAAGTTGTTGTAGAAGTATACCATTGTTGCTTCAAGAACAGCAAAACTACATTGTGGGTCTGTGTTTGTGTGCGAGAGACTTTCATTTCTGACAGGCAGCATCAAGCCAGCTGTTGCTAATATGATGGTACAGATTAATTCCAGACACTCAGTATCCTGCCATCACTCCATCTGTCCTTCCTTCAGCACCCCCAACCCTGCTAACCCCATGTCTCCAGCGACGGCAGCGCTAATGGATGGTTGGCCATATGACCTAGATATACACCAATAGGCTGTAGTCAAGTATAGTATCTGCATCAATAATGAACACCATAACATACCATAGCAGACAGACCACTTGTTTTCTCTTTTAAATGGGGAGGGTTTGGACGAGCACACTCATGCGATATAGTTTTAATCGACCTTCACATCCTAAAAAACTAATTATTGGGGGCGCCCTTAGCTCAGTTGGTAGGGCAACCTAAGGCAAAGCATTGTTAAAATAAATAATATAATATAAAACTATCAGGATTCAGGTCAGAACAGTGTCAAAGCCACCATTAATTGAAGTGAAATTTTAAATACACTCTCCCCTAGGTCAGTCCTCGCTAATTCCCTCACCAAGTTAAGGTACTCCAAGTATTTAGTAAATAAATATAAAACTCTACCAAGTACTCCACCAAACAGTTGCACGGTTTCAGACTGAGAATTAGGAGATGATGCCTTGAAAAACGTTCAGACTACTGCACACTGAAATCATTCAATTAAATGTCTAACTAGGTATAAAAAAATTAAAAAACAGAAACTACCGACACGAAGAAGGCAAAACTAGGTCTATACTGCTATAAAAAAGGAGATGCAGGAGGCTAATTTTGTGGTACTCTGAGGGAGGATGTGTGGTTTGGTTATTCTATTCTGAGTCTTGTGGAGCGTGCAGGTATATTTTAAGAAACTCACATGGAGAAAATGCCTTCCAGCCAGACTTCCCCTTTTGATCTTACTTAAAATAGGAATTGTTCTGTGGGGACTGTGGGTGGTCCATAACAACTGTAAAACATGACTTCATCTTTGTAACCAACCACTATTTCCACCACCATGTATTACCCATCATGCTCGAGCCTCTGTGATGCTGCAGTAATGTCAATAATTGTACATCATGCAGCTGTTCTATGACCGTCTATGCACTTTCTAAAATGTCTTGCTCATCTGATGGAGTGTCAGGGAAACTTGTCAGAGGTTATATGGTTCTAGCTCAGCTGTGACCTGAGCCTTGAGGGGAGGAGACGGTAAAGATTTTAATTAGGCACAGTACCTCCACTGTCCCATGTGCTTTAGGTAAGACTGTCAGGAGACACAACCTCCAATTGTACACACAGCTGGTTTCTGAAAACAGATTCAGGCTTTGGCCAGCCAGAAAGGGAAAAAGCAAGGTAAACAAACATAGCCTGAAACTGAGAGCTATGATTCCCTACAAGGGGGTTGGATATGAGCTGAGAGTCTGCTTAAGGCTCAGGGTGAAGCGTAAGGGTGCAAAGAAGCACCACCATGTATCTAAAAACAGAGATCGAGATATGGCTAGGCTAGGTTCTGTAAACCGGAATGTAAACAAGGGGTAAACAGTACGTACAGGTAGCGGATCGCGAGGAGATATTCCCTGATTTGGGAAAAAAAAAGTTAATTTGACAACAAGCCTTCTCCAGAATCGCTGAGTCCACCTTTATTGTACTTTGAGAGGCTGTAGTCATGAAAATAATCTTCACCCTGACACATCCTCTCTTCGACTGTGCAGATAAACTCACCACCAATCATTCTAATGAGCCAGAAGTGATCATTGAGAGGGATTAATGTTGTGTGACTAAATACTTTGTATTTTCAGCGTAATGTTGCATAGTGTGCCTTTAATCAAGTCATAATTTCAAATTATTCTCTGGTTGAAAAAATATGCAGTGCAATTATAGTATTTATGATATTTATTTACGAAAAAAATAACTTGACCATATCCATATACCGTACTTTTCGGACTATAAGCTGCGACTTTTTCCAAATTTTTCGACCCTATTATTACACAGCACAGTACATGGTCTGTAGCTACTAGGGATGGGCGTTAGTAATCGAGTAGGCCTACTCCTCGTTTCAAATGAACTCGATTGGTGGTTTTTTTCAGTGTTTGTAGCCTTTATGCCGGCCGGTGGGCCGCCCCTATTTTAAAATGTTATATACGTGTACAAAACGGCACAAAACGGATAAAATAAAGTATAACAAAATTAAATATTTTGATGCAAGTGCAATAAACTGAGCGTTGTGTCAAACATCAACTGCAAATAACTGCCACCTCCGTGCCACCGTGTTCTCCACAGCACCGTGGAGCTGAACACGGTCTCTCCTTTCTCCAGAACATTGTCAGGAATATAACTGTCCAATTATTTCAAAGCAGATGATAAAATTACGTTTATAAAAAGGGGAGATGACACCTGTTACTCTCAGTTAGTAATGAGTAGCCTAGACTCCAGGTGAGCATGCAAGGTGCTCTCCGCTTGGAAAGAAAAGTAAAGAAGAAGCAAGGCTTACTTCAGGCACATTCGCTGCGAGCCAACAACAGTTAAAAAGCCTTCAATAGGGAATACGGGGATAAGATTCAAAAACCGACTGGTGTAACGTTCCGTTAATGAGGAATTAGTCACGGTAATTATTCACGGACACGGAGTGAGCATTAGGCCTACGCGGTTGGATATACAACTATCTGCTTTGGTGAGTTATTTATATGTATTTAGGACATAGGATATAGGACAATCATTTAATATTATTTGCTGCCCTTCTTATTTTAAATGCTGACTTAGGCAATTTTTTTGTTACAACTACGGCCCATGCTTTTTTTCTCTTTTTTTCTCCCCAACGCAGACCTACTCGATCGGATTAAATTGTGGCCCGCCTATTTAATTACTTTCAATGAGGAAAATGTGTTTTAAACTTGTGGGAATAAATCCTTAATCATATGGCAACTGTGACTGTTTGACAATAAGCATTGAGCGCTTTATTGCGGTGAACCGTTGTTCTGCAGACAGATGCGTTGCGTCTAAAAATAGAAAAAAGTTTAACGAGGAATCGATTGATCTTCGAGGAATGCAAGCGATCACACGAGTAGTGAAAACACTCATGCCCATCCCTATTGCACTAAATGGTAACACTTGAATACGTTATGCAAATATGCAACTTGTTTGTTGAAATGTTAATAAATGGGAGATTCCTCAAGCAGCCATCTCTTTTCCGACAATCCCCTCTGCACGAATTCTTACATATGGTAATTAAACATTAGGCTATAACACCTGCGGTTTATAGTCCAGTGGGCTTATAGTGCGGAAAATACGGTATATGTTTTTGCAAGTTTTGTTTCTGCTGTTTCAATTATATATACAGTCAAGTGCGAAAGTTTGTGAACCCCTTGAACATTTTGGAATTTTATTTATTGTAACCATCATTAATTCATTTTTATCAATACCAGTATTTTTTATATGAAATAACAGATGTTTGTTTATCAATTCAACATTTTTCTTTTCCAGAAATCAATTGTTAAAACAGATAAAACAAATTATTTGACGAATGTTGTATGTGCAAAAGTTTGTGAACCCTGAGCTGCATTGCTTAAATGGAGCAGGTAAACACAATCAGATGGGCCAAATTGAGTCATGAAATGGACCAATGTAGTGAGAGATCTTTAGGGAAGAAATTGGGCGGCACTAGATACAACAGAGATAAAACCAGGTCAGTTTAGGCTCACCAAAGTGAACCCATACAGGTCAGACATGCTAAAAGGGGAAACAATCTCAGAGGATCTCAGGAATAGAGTTGTGATGCTGCACATTTGTCTGGGGACAGCTATAAATTATTTTAAAAAAAGTTTGAGCTCCATCGGTCCACCGTGAGGCAAATCATCTACAAATGAAGAGCTTTAAGAGTGACTGAACATCTGCCTAGAAGTGGACTTCCTTCAAAAATATCCACAAGCGCCACAAGATAAGTGATTTTTCAGTTAAAAGCCAACCCAAACATTACATCTGGTGATTTGCAGACCTCTCTTGCAGCATCTGGGACAGATGTGCATGGTTCCACAATAAGAAGAAAACTCAGTCAACATGGCTTTCATGGGATGGTTGCTGAAGAAGCCTCTGCTCTCAAAAAAGAACAAAACTGCTTGTCACAACTTTGCCAGAGAGCACCTGGAGATACCTGAAGTCTTATTCTGTGGACAGATTAGTCAAAAATTGAACTGTTTGGTCATAACCAAAACCGCCATGTTTGGGCAAAAACGCAATTCTGCCTACCACCTAGAGAACCTTCTCCCAAGTGAATAATGGTGGTTTCAAATTGTCTGCAAATCTCCAGGTGTAATGTTTGGGTTGGCTTTTACCTGAAAAATCACTTTTCTTGTGGCGCTTGAGGATATTTTTGAAGGAAGTCCACTTCTAGGCAGATGTTAAGTCACTCTTAAAGCTCTCCATTTGTAGATGATTTGCCTCACGGTGGACCGATTGAGCTCAAATTTTTTTTTATGAATTTATAACTGTCCCCAGACAAATGTGTAACATCAAAACTCTATTCCTGAGATCCTCTGAGATTTGTTTCCCTTTTAGCATGTCTGACCTGTATGGGTTCACTTTGGTGAGCCTAAACTGACCTGGTTTTATCTCTGTTTTATCTAGTGCCGCCCAATTTCTTTCCTAAAGATCTCTCATTACATTGGTCTATTTCATCAACCAATTTGGCCAACCTGATTGTGTTTACCTTGCTCGATTTAAGCAATGCAGCTCAGGGTTCACAAACTTTTGCACATACAACATTCGTCAAATAATTTGTTTTATCTGTTTTAACAATTGATTTCTGGAAAATAAAAATGTTGAATTGATAAACAAACATCTGTTATTTCATATAAAAAATACTGGTATTGATAAAAATGAATTAATAATGGTTAAAATAAATAAAATTCCAAAAGGCTCAAGGGGTTCACAAACTTTCGCACTTGACTGTATATTTTTTTTCACTCAATCAGTTTTAAACACCTTCTGTAGCACTTAAATTCTAGTGAAATACCACAGAAAAGTAGTGCCACTCATTTTCCAGCATTTCCACTCCCAAAACTGAAAGAAAATCAAGGATGAAAAGGCAATGTATCAGCCAATTTTCACATTGCACCTTGATTTCTATATAAAAGTCAATCAACTAGGTTCTTTCTCATGCTCTGCTTCAAGTCACTGCATCAAATTAAAGGCCACGTTACATCATGACAAGGCCTTATTATAGAGCTGAAAACCTGGGAGGCAAGACAGGTAATAATGAGCTGTGGGGGTTGCATAGGCAGAGACATAGATATGTACAGATACAGAATATTAGCCTGTGTCTGATTAAGGCAGTGCACGCTATTGGCTGGGTGAAGTGTGGTCCTCAAGGGAATGAATATGGTAGGGTTCAGGGCTCATCTGTCTGTCTGCTCGAGACAGGGTAGGTGTGAGGGGCTGGGAGGAAGATGTCTGCCAGCAGAGACCTGGAGGCTGCCTATCCTGACCGGACAGAAGGAGGGTCATTAAGTAAGAGATGGTGGATGACAAGGTGTCGGATTAAAGACTTCAATTAATGATGCTGCAAAGAGCAGCCTGATGGAGGCAAATGGTCCACAAACGGAATACCATTTAAAATCAGTGACTAGCTGCCAAATATGAATAAAGTATACCTAATATATTTTCCTGAAATCTTACTTTATTTGGGTATTATAATGTTTGTTGTGTGTTCTGTCATAGCATCTCTTCTTAGCACACAAACCTGTTTCTACCCTTCATTAGCCAGTTATTGGACAAAATCCTAAACCTGAATAAAAAATGACTGTGGCTATAAAAATCAGGGATGCACCGATCCACTATTTTTAGTTCCGATCCGATTCCGATATCTGGGTTTTGGATATCGGCCGATACCGATACTGTCCGATACGATATCATAATTGTTATAAAAAATGTTGTTGGTGGTGATGTTATGTGTAAGGCTAGGAAGGCTTAACCAATTCTAATTTAAAAGAGCAAGAAATATACACAAATGCAAATAGGTTTATCTTAAAGGCAGAATGAATTAATTATATATATAAGTCCGATATCCGATACGCAGATTTCGGCCATATCGGACCCGATACCGATACTGGATCGAACCCATCCCTAATAAAAATATCGGTCCTCGTCGCAGCAGACCCGCTTCGAATCTGACCCAAGCTCGGTTCTCTGCATGTCCTCCCCTCTTTGCCTCATTTCAACTATGTCTCTCCAATCTGTCTAATAAAAAGGCATAAAATGCCCGAAAATAATCATGAAAAAAAGGACTATACTGAAGCTATACAACTCTATGAATAAACAAGCGAGAAAAGAAAAAGCAGAAGTCCTAGGGAAAAAATAAGCAAAACATCACAGTTCCTGTTTAGGTTTGGAAATGAGTCACAGTGAGAGCCATCTCACAGCTCTATGAGCACATTCAGCACACTCGAGTTAGAGAATGTTGCTGACTAGATACAGCTAATTTTACCAACACCTAAAAGATACCAGTCATTTCTAAAAATATATTAAGTAAGAAAATGGCAATATATTGTAGACAAAGTATATGATCATGATTCAATTATGTAGGTGTATTTCAGCACTTCCAAACGTATTAACTTATCTTTAACTATACTAGCATTAATCCAGATTTAGCTGCAACGTTCCTCACAAAACTGAGATAATGGTTGAGATCATTGTAGTGCTTCATTTTTTCCATGATTATTGATGAGAGGAAACAAGCCAACTTCACCACATTTCTCACCAAAACCCACCGCAGCTTTCTTATGTGGGAAAAAGAAACTCTTACAAAAAAAATAAAACTCAATTGGGAAATGGACTGCTGGATGCTCTCAAACCCATGATGAATGGACAATGCCACGGCAAGACATGCTCATGATTTCTAAAACACTGAATTGGAGGTAATTGGGTCAACCCCTTAAGAGTTCAAGTTCTGCCCTTTGTCCCAGCAGTCACTTGATAGTCGTATCACAAGCATGAGCTAAATCAACTCAATTAAATGAGGATAGATTTTTTCTACAGGTCCTTACACAAGTGTCTTCCCCTTATCTACTTATATATTGTATTACTCAATTTGCTAATCATCACATAATCACTCAAGGATACATATGGTCTATTTTTAAGGATGTTGTACATATATTTTTTGAGTGTGACATTTGTAAAATAGATTCCATGGTAGCTCCAGTGTTTTTATGTGGCACGCTTCCTGTCTGTCTGATGCTGTGAACTTCATCATTGTTCCATATGTCCCCTTTATTCCCTTTCTGTGCACCATTACTGATTATGTAATGATAATCAAAGTTTTGATAAACAGATCAACACTTTCCACAGGATGTCCATCGACCATCTTTTTAGGTCGGTTAATGGTCACTTTTATAAAAGCTAGCAGCAGCTCCTAGGCTAGGCTCTGACAGATACACATGTGTATCCAAGCCAGGGTGCCAGATGCCACTTTTTCCTCGTTTCCACTGAGTAGAGCGGGTCGGGTCGGAGCGGCTCAGAGCGGGACAGCTCACTTTTAAGAATCTCGGTGGTGTTTCCACCGCCAACCCTACCCTTACTGGTAGGGCGGGGTTTAGGCTGGACTGCGATAGCCACCGCCAGAATGTGGGTCAAACTATCGGGCTGTGGAACAACTGTGGTCAAGCCAGCGGTCTCTCGTTTTTGCTTGGTCAAACCAGCCGCTTCTTTATTTATTCCCCCTATGTTGTGAGCACAGATACCGCTCGGTGCAACTGATAGAGACAGCTACGTGACACAGTGTAGCCAACTGATTCATTTAATGACGAGGAAAAACACCACACAATAAACAGTGCTGCGCTCACATTTTCACCAAAACACAAGACTCTCTTCACTCTAGCCGAGGTGACTACACACGGCGGAAATCATTCTTTCTACCAACTGTGGTCAAGCCAGCGGTCTCTCGTTTTTGCTTGGTCAAACCAGCCGCTTCTTTATTTATTCCCCCGTGTTGTTGTGGCTGCGGCAGCTACGTGACTAGCAGTGGGACACAGTGTAACCAACTGATTAGTTTAATGATGAGGAAAAACACCACACAATAAACAGTGCTGTGCTCACATTTTCGCCAAAACACAAGACTCTCTTCACTCTTGCCGAGATGATTACACATGGCGGAAATGATTCTTTCGACCAATCAAAAGACGGCAGTGTGTAGCTCCGCCTTTTAGGCACCCTTTCAGGCGGCTAGTACCCCTACTGAGGAGTACTGAGATTAGGAGCGGCTCAGAGCGGTTAGGTGCGCTTAAACCGTACCCTACCCAACTTTTGGCAAATGAAAAGCCAAACTACCCGGACCGAGCCGCTCCGATCCGACCCGCTCTACTCGGTGGAAACCAGGCATTAGCTTTACCTTGAAGAATCAGCCATTCAAACATTTGCTTTGTGGAATAATCCTCTGAAGAGTTTAACCAAATTAGATAAAAATGTGTTTCCCCACTTGTTCCCCAGTGGTATCTATCCATGCATACAGATTCAGTTTATGTGCCAAGGTTTGAGTTCTCCGACACTCTTTTACTGCCTCCCCAGTGAAATGGAGATTTACATTTCCATCGCAGTGCTTTACTTTTACTGTCATTATGCTGTTTCAGAAAGTATGGGAGGTCGAGATTGGTTTCCATGTCACGGACAAATGGAACACAATAAATAAACATAATTCTCACATTTGCTTAATCAGTGTTGATCAAATTAAATTACATGCTATTGTCTGTGAATGGAGTTCTACAATACAGAGTGCATATGCTTATACATCTAGCATTTCATTTCTTCTGCATTCTGTGTTGTAAGATCAATCTAACCTTACTTTTCTTTAGATGCATTATTATAGACTTGAATGAATGACTTACCTTCATTAACTGGCTCCAGGCTAACATTAAGCAAAATATATAGGACTAGGATAATATTAAGAGTATGATAAAATCATGTTATGCTATGCTTTATCCAGTAACATGTCAAAGAAACGAAAAGCGTTGGACCCGTAGAGACTAAATACAGAAAGGAGAGTTCCTCTACAGCAAGTCAAAGAACATGTAAATCAGTCTGTAAAATCAAATTAACAGTCAGACAAGGCGATGCACTCTCCGCTGTTATTTTGGTCATTATTATTTTAGACATAGTAAACCAGATGAGTGAGACAAAGACATTTTGGTATTTCAGGTATAGCAGTGCCTCTTTAAACAATGGTTTCTAGTTGAGTTTAAATCCTCAAACTTGATATCATATGCACGAAGCAACTGAAATTAACAAAGCCAGAGGGATGGCCACTGCATAGTGTGCACATAAATACTAGAATGTGAATGGCTTGCACAACAGATAAGGTAACTACTAGTCGGTTAGTCATTCGACATTTAAACATAAATTATAAAGGAAATCCGATAACTTGTATGTGTCGTTTATGGCGAGAGAAAAAAATTAGGCCAAAGTAGCGTGGGTGTGAGCTGGTGACTATAGGTTGAGACATTTTTCCTGGTTAATGTGTAATTTGCTGTTAAAACTCATGCGTCTCTGGCACATGCCAAGATTAACAGCTTGGGCAAGGTTGAGTAAAAGCGCTTCCTGACTGATTTGAGCGGATGGTGTACACTCTGCTACCTGCCCCTCAACAAGTCCAACTGATGCAACCATAACACAGTGTCAGGGCACTAAAGCAGACTCAGAAAATGAACTGTCAATTCTATATTTGTGATTTGAGTCTTTTTTTTTTTTTACAGTAAGGGGAGCTAAGTTGAGTAAATGTGGTAAAAACACGTGGTTTCCATCTTTACGCCCAATGGACAGCAGACTGTCTCCAGTAGCGCAAATGTATACAACTATCCAACATGCATGAAGACTTTGTTATGCTTCCATGAGAGACTAAAATACAGTTTACTAAGGATTGGAGGCTGAAAAAAGAAATAGTAACTGGTCATTACACTTTCTCTGCCACTGTATGAAAGATCAACATGTCCTCCAGGCAAACTGCCTGTTTGAGGGCTTTACGTATCTATCTGAAGTATCATTCTGTAGCCAACTGTCCTTGTGCAACCTCAAACACTTACTCCCCTCTAACCCAAATGAATCGGACACACCCTTTAAGCTGCAGATCTCAGTTCCTACACGCGGTTTCTCTTCATTCAATGCTGTACTGTGTTCCAAACTTTGCACCACAGAGTTCCAAAGTCCCCATAACAGTACAAACAGCACTAACTGACACTGTTATCACATGGCAGTAGAAAGTATTCAAATGTAATAAAAACTGGCAAAAAAACAAAACAGAAAGTACATCTACTTCAAGCCTTAAGAGATGGCCCAATTCTCTGTTCTGATCAAAAAAAGTGAGCCATCCCTCTGGGCAACAGTGTGTAAAAATGTAATTTCATTTATGTCACATTTTGAAAGTAGACTGATGCATGAGAGAAAACACGTCCACAAATAAAACCTATTCCTTGGACCATAACACTCAAATGGCACATGGAAACCATTTGCTCAAATGAACTTGCTAAAACGGATAGCCGGCCAATTAAAGCGAGCATATGCATTATTGAGACATTAAAGAGTGGGCCAGCAGGTTAGAGCTCAGCTTACCTTTCCCCGGAGCCGCAGGAGACACCTCATCCAGAAGCCTTTGTTGGAGCGGCCTGTCTCACCTGCAGAGAGGTACAAAAGTTGGAGTAAGGTTTCAGTTTAACTCTCACTGTACAAACAGACAGAGTGGCTCGCTCTCCTTCCCATGCTCCTCCTGGTCACACCACTGTGCGAAGGAGGGTGGAGCCCCACCCAGTAGCAGTCCTAAGGGAGACGCCAACGGTCTCTCTGGGCCAAATGCAGTGTGCTTGCCACCTGCACACTCAGGGCCCACTCACACTAGGGCCGTTTGCCTGTTCCGTGTTGCAGGAAGATTCAGCACGATTCCCCCCCTCCCCACTCCCCCCGCTGGCCCGTGGTCACACTGCTCGTGGCCTGGGCACGATTACACCTTGCCTACGTCACTGTGCGCGTTTAGGATTTGAAGCGTAGCCTACTTGTAGGCTATACGACTGTTTGTGAATATTTTCATCCGGCCAAATTTGCATCAAATATTCCACTTCCAAATTAGAGCAACGAGAATCCTTAATCTATTGTTTTTTTTTTTTTTAATGTAGCCTTGACGTAATAGGTCGCGATAGACAGTCTCATACTTGTGCAGCACGCTGTTTATTATTAATATAACGGCCCGTCATCAGACCATACGTACCGGATGGTTTTATACACATCGATCGCTCCATCAAGTAATCCAAATCAGAACTTTTTGTATGGGCAGAGATCGTTTTTTAAGTGTCTTTATAAAGTTTCTTGTTAAACCTTAGTGTAGGCTACTGTTTCCTTATCACCGGGCCGCGGAGTCCCGTTGTGTGTTGTTTTGTGTTCATCTCCACCGCCATGCGTAAAGACAGTATTATGACAGCTGACGGGAGGAAAAAGAAAAAAATCATCTGACGAACGTGAGTAAACACGAAAACCTTTTTGCTTTGCTTTCTGCGCTCACCTATTTAGCTCTCTCCCTCTTTTATTAGCCCACACCTAGGCCTACACACACGTTAATTCTCACACATTTTATGTAGCTACAGTCCAAGTGGTGGGCAATTCTGGTGCCGACTAGAAAGGCAGCGGACGTTAACGGACAATGCATCCTTAATAAATTCACGTCAGGAACGCCGCCTGTGCGCTTGCTTGTGCGCGTCATCTCATTAGCATCTGTACTTTGGCCACGGCACACCTCTCCCAAGTGTGCCGTGGCCAAGGGGCTGTTCCGTGCTGGAATACGGATGGCGTGGTCACACTAGCCAAACGTTCTAGACTTTAGTATACAAATGAGCTCGGGCACGGGGCCGCGGCCCTAGTGTGAGTGGCCCCTCACACACCACTGTCACTCAGCTAGTCTGCAGCTAATGTAGATTTGTGGCAACAGAAAACAGCTAGGACAGTGAATCGCAGGTCCATAAAAAGGTTGATTTAAAATGTGAGTATAACTGACATCATCACTCACAATGCTCTTCCAAAGTAACAGGATTCCATTCTCTGCGTGTGTTTACACAGTGAACACCTATACTTAACCCTACTCAACAAACATTTACACACACACGCTTACGTATCTTTGGGGGGACTACTACTCTTACACTAGACAAATACACACACCCTAGTAGGATGTGATTCCAGGATCTGCAGTCCTGCAGACAATTTAGTTTCCGTCCATCTTAAACAAATCCACTACTCTTTTTATATAAAATGTGACCCTCATTCTAACTGGTTGTTCTTTGAATGTTTTTTGCAATTTGAAAATAATATGTGTATGTTGTTACTTGTTATACATGCTGGTCTAACTTGTTTTTTCCTGGAAATGCCTCTTAATCCGGCCTGTTCAGAAACAGAGCAGCTGGGATGTGTGATAAGCCACCAATCCAACACACCAATTCACAAAGCAGCAAGCATGCATACACACAGACACAGACACAAATATACCCCTAATATATAACAAAGATTAACAATTTCTAACAGATCTACACACATTTTTATTTAACAATTGCATTAAATTGTAGGACTACTCAATATGCCTATAAAACAGGAATAAACATTTGCGCAGTACAGGTTATCCTCTATGAATGATCATCAATTTTCCTAATATGGTTCAGTAAAGTTAGAACAAATGGAAGAAAAATTAACATGATAAAGCAGTTCAAAACAAAAACAGGGCATGGATATTTGCTGATAAGACCCCAATGTAATGATCTAACAGCAAACCAACAAGTGTAAAATGGGTTGGGCAGGAGAGGCGGAATCTATGCCGTTAAATCCTATGAGCAAAGGAGGCAGCCATAACACTTGAGAACATCTAACCTACATAAGAAGTGAACTGAGAGAGAATCCCTGAGCTGACAGCGCTTGAGGGACAAAAACAAAAGGGTGCAGGCGGCGCAAAGGGGATGGGGGCCAAACACAGACAGCAACTAGAGGGAGGAAGACATAGAAAAGATGTTAGGAAAGGCTCTGTCATCCACAACAGTCAGTTCTCTTCATGTATTCAGGCTGTCCTACACAAAAGCACCATGCATGCACAACATATGGTACAAGAATGATAAAATTTACAAAGTGGGCATGTGCAAAGAGTGATGGAAGAGACTGTGACCCAGAACGTGGCATGGTTTGTGATGGAAGGATTCCAGAGCTACACCACTCTCTAATACACACTTCTGGCTGTCCTACTTTTTGTCAATCAGACCAGACGTTTAAATATCTGTTCTCTGGAGCAATGCACAGTGCAGGAAGAATTAAACCGAATGCCACGCACAAGTGACGCTGCAAGATTATGAGGTTGTATATTGACCACATTGCATTCCCCTACCTGCACTCTCTGTCACAACAATAACTCAGAGAAAATGACATTTAAAACCCTAACATGTTGGAATTTAACGCAATATTTAACCATCTCAAATAGATTTTGCTAACACTCAGAGCGAGACATGAAGAACTGACTTATGACTGTGACAACTGATGATGTAAAACACAATCACTTACTATTGAGACTTGAGAGTTTGCCAATAAGCCACATTAGCTTTGCAATCAAAGGGGCACTTTACACTGTGAAAACGTGAGTTTTCCAGTTTTTGGTTTAAAAAAAAAACCCCGTTCAGACACAATTTATCTGACATCTTCACCCGTACACATGTTTTCAGAGGAAACGGGCCGAAATCGCTGTAGTAGCAGTGTAGCAGCCATGCCAAGCCAATAGTCAGCGGTGACACAGCCTAGTAGATCTCTTCCGGTACAATTTGATGCATAAAACCTTACTGTAACCGAAAATTAATGCCACTAACGTTCATAAAGTGGTTGGTGTAAGCTTGGGGTTACAAATATTGTAAAAGACAAGCTTTCTGTCCTCTTATTTCACCGCATTGAACTCGTAAAAACAGAAGACTTGCTGATAGTGAAGGGGCTTCGTGAGCGGATACCTTCCTGTTAGGCGTACTTCAAAATAAAAGTCAACTCACGTGTGTCCAGTGAAATGCTATTAATGTTTAGCCAGTGAAATGCTTTTACTGTGAAGCCGTAGCCTTAATGCTCCTTTTGTTGAACAGTAGCCTAACTTAACCGCTGCACGCTGATAGTGTTTTTAATGTAGAGAGAGCCGTGTCCCTGGCATATAGAAGTGACACACGTTTATTTAGATAGAAAAACAGGCAGAGCACAAATCTTTCCCCAGCCAAAGTGGCGGGTGGTCTCAATAACTAACTGCGGTAATCGCTTGGACTAAATTGGCGAGTGTTAGCCTATACTTTAGCCCTGCACGTCACTCTCCGCTGATCACAGTGATGGTGCCGTGGAGACACCGTTCATGTTGTCTTCTAACTTTATAACTCGTGTGTGGGTATTTTGACAGCAAATGTTATAGACTACGCATGTGTGAGGGTGGAGCCGTGACGTCAGCGTTATCAGGGGAAATGGTTTCGGTGTTTACAGGAAACCAAAACCGTTAAGTTTTCCAAAAAATCCTCCCTGGGAGGTGATCTCAAAAACCTGCGGTTTCATGCCTGCGTTTGCTGTTTTCCTGTAAATGATATAGTGCAACCGCGGGAATTTTTCCGCGTTTGCACCGTTTCGTGTTGTCGTGTAAAGTGCCCCAAAGACTATATGGTTTTGGATCGGTGAAATACTGCCACATGCATATTGATTAACCAGAACGCTTCTTTGCAAGCGCTCAACTGAGTAAAATTTACATAAGAACACAGCTAGCTGGCCTCCTTGAGAGCCAAGTCGGACTGATGAAGAATCCAGGCCAGATCCTTCCCACCGATTTATAGTTGCGTCTCTGGCTCAATTAATGGAAAAAAATAGGAAAGGCGTGAATAATAAATTGCGACTCAAAGAAGTTGCTCGAATTAAGAATATAGCAAAGGCTGGAAACTGAAGCAAAAATTATAACAAAAGTGCTGATAACTGGCTGATATTCTTAAATATACTATTCAAACATGACTCTGATACACCAAGGTTGCGTTCCGAATCGCATACTCTTTCTTTTTTCTATTCTACATACTACATCTGACGATAAAAAGAATCTAGTTAGGATGCAGTAGGCATACTATTGGGACATACTTTTCTCTCTTATTTCATCATAACATTGCGCCTTGATCTTGCGTCTTGCTTTTATATCCGTCGCATCCCCGTTTGTTTTCATATGGAGGCTTCGTCGATGTTACGTCACTTCAGGTGCGCACTGGATTGTGGGTCAGAATCGCCCAAATAGGATGCACTTTTCAACACTAACAATCTTGGCCGCATGAAGTAGGACATCCGGGTACTTCTAACCATCCTAAATCTGGCCACAAGAATCGGGACATCCTAAATCTTTTTTCTACATACTATATAGTAGAAAGTATGCGATTCGGAACGCAACCAAAGTTTTTGCAGGTCCACTTGTCCATCCACTGAGTTTGTCGATCATGTACAGTCCCCTCCAATAGTATTGGAACGGTGAGGCCAATTCCTTTATTTTTGCTGTAGACTGGGAACTTTTGGGTTTGACACCAAACGATGAATATGAGACAATAGCTCAACATTTTAGCTTTCATTTCCAGGTATTAACATCTGGATCCGATACACAACTTAGAAGATAGCATTTTTTGAAAAGGAACGCCAAATTTTTAGGCAAGCAAAAGTATTGGAACAGATATACTTTAAATAAATTAAAGTGAATAAACCGTAATATTTTGTCGCAAATACTTTGCTTGCAATAACTGCATCAAGCCTGTGACCCATTGACATCACCAAACTTTTGCATTCTTCTTTTGTGATGCTTTTCCAGGCTTTCATTCAGTTGCTGTTTGTGTTAGGGGGTTACTCCCTTCGGTCTCCGTTTTAGCAGGTAACATGCATGCTCTATAGGGTTTAAGTCTGGAGATTGACTTGGCCAGTCTAAAACCTTCCACTTCTTGCCCCTGATGAACTCCTTTTTTGTTTTTGCAGGTTTTTTGGATCATTATCTTGCTGCATGATGAAGGATCTTCCAATCAGTTTGGTTGCATCTTTCTTTAAATTGGCAGACAAAATGTTCCTGTAGACTTCTGAGTAGACTTCATTTTGCTACTGCTATCATGTGTTACTGTGTTGTTGTCAAGATGCACCTTTACCAAAGTGATGAAAAGGCTAAAGTTCAGAGAAAGAAAGAATCTGCTCATGATCCCAAACATACAAGCTCATCTGTGAAACACGGTGGAGGCAATGTCATGGTTTGGGCTTGCATGGCTTCTTCTGGGACAGGCTCATTATTCTTCATTGATGATGTAACACATGATGGCAACAGCAAAATTAACTGTAAGTCTACAGAAACATTTTGTCTGCCAATTTAAGGAAATATGCAACCAAACTGATTGGAAGATCCTCCATCATGCAGCAAGATAATGACCCAAAACACAACAAAGGAGTTAATCAGGGGCAAGAAGTGGAAGGTTATAGACTGGCCAAGTCAATCTCCAGACTTAAACCCTATAGAGCATGCATTTTACCTGCCAAAGAGGAGACTTAAGAGAGTAACCCCCTAACACAAACAGCAACTGAATGAGGCTGTGTTGAAAGCCTGGAAAAGCATCACAAAAGAAGAATGCAAAAGTTTGGTGATGTCAATGGGTCACACAGGCTTGATGCGGTTATTGCAAGCAAAGGATTTGCGACAAAATATTACGTTTTATTCACTTTAATGTATTTAAAGTCTATCTGTTCCAATACTTCTGCTCGCCTAAAAATGTGGTGTTCCTTTACAAAAAATGCTATCTTATGTGTTGTGTATCGGATCCAGATGTTTAATACCTTGAAATGAAATCTGACATGTTGATCTATTGTCTCATATTCATCTTTTGGTGTCAAACCCAAATGTTTCCAGTCTACAGCAAAAATAAAGGAATTGGCCTCACCGTTCCAATACTATTGGAGGGGACTGTATATCTACATGTCCAATTTGTTAAAATGTTATTTTAAGTATTAATATTATTGTTCAGTTAAGATTAATTATTTATCTGAAGCATGAGTGGTAATCACTCTTTCCACATGTACCCACCTTTACACAGAGGGCATTTCCAATGGCCACAATAAGCTGAGTGTGTGCAACGGAAAATGGAAACAAATTGGATTCACTTCCAACATAATAAAAATTGCATTTTTATGGGTAGCCACCATTAAGGATGGGGCCGATACCTGCTAAAGAGGAGACTGAATATAGTAACCCATCCAAAACAAACAGCAACTGAGAGAGGCTGCGGTGAAAGCCTGGAAAAGCATCACAAAAGAATAATGCAAAAGTTTGGTGATGTCAATGGGTCACAGGCTTGATGCGGTTATTGCAAGCGAAGGATTTGCGAGAAAATATTACGTTTTATTCACTTTAATTTATGTTAAAGAGGACCTATGATGCTTTTTGACTTTTATGACCTATAAACGTTGTTATGATGATTCATAGTCATGCTTAACCATACTAAATTATCAAATAATGACTTACATGCATTTCGACGTATTCCCTGCTGACCGTCTGGGGTGTGTGCAGAGCACTAAACACTATTCTAGCCAGTCGAGAAGTCACGTCTTCAAAGCGGTCTACCCTTTCATAATTCGTGACGTCGCATAAAAATTTGTGACGTGACCACGCGGATGTTTCCATGTATGGTAATGCTGACACTTCCCTGTTCGTGTCTGCCTCGCGCCTTTATAGGTCCATGCTCGCGCTTCCCGCCACTGAAAGTGTTCCGGAAGGAAGGTAACCAATCACAACGGAGTGGGGTTTGCAAGGGGGGGGGGGGGGGGGGGAGGGTAGCGGAGATGGCCGATGCACAGGCGGAGGGAGCGGAGATTGCCGAAGCACACACACTCAAGTGTTGACAGGATGTGCTGGATCGGCAAAATAAGAGAAAGAGCTTCCCGAAAATCTACATAGTTTTTTGTGATGTGATTCGTGTCAGGTTGCTCTATAGCAGTGTAAAACAAGAAATTAAGACCAGAAAAGCAGTATAATAGGTCCTCTTTAAGTCTATCTGTTCCAATACTTTTACTCACCTAAAAATGTGGTGTTCCTTTACAAATAATGCTATCTTCTCAGTTGTGTATCAGATCCAGATGCAAATACAGATACAGATACCTGGAAATGAAAGCTGAAATGTTGATCTCATCTTGTCCCATATTCATCTTTTGGTGTCAAACCCAAATGTTTCCAGTCTACAGCAAAAATGTAGGAATTGGCCTCACCGTTCCAATACTTTTGGAGGGGACTGTATTTGTTGCTCTTTTTAGCTGTGTTGCTTAAGCCTTCCTAACCTTACACATAACATCACCACCAACAAAGAAATGTATAATATTTATGATATCGGACAGTATCGGTATCGGCTGATATCCAAAACCCAGATATTGGAATCGGATCGGAACAAAAAATAGTGGATCGGTGCATCCTTAGCCACCATTCACCTCCGCCTCAAGTAATGCATACTTAGCTTAATGTGTGATCAGGTCACGCATGGCCCTGCAGAAAAAGCAGACAGATAAATATGAAGTCACTGTCTATTGAGGGAATTAAAGTGTTTTCAGTCGAGTCCTTCATTTGTTCCAGGACCTGAAAATCTAATTCGAGTGGATGATGGAGGCTGATAAGTGTCCTTGGGTAAACAGGGAATGTTTGTCATGTTCAGCCAGTGCGCACAGACATAATCTCTGTAAACCTCAGAATTCTCCCTGAATTAACTTGAAGCCTGAGACACAGGGACACAAAGTAAGCAGTCACTGCTCGATAATGATAGATTAGACTTTGCAAGAATGGCATCAGGTCTGAGGGCACATCAATAGCACTCAAATGCCTCACAAACTCATTATTGCTCACCATATGCCCTACAACCCTGAGGCCAGTTAGGTCGAACTCTGGGCTGACCAACTAAAACTAGTAAAATACAGATCAATGGGATTCAGCAACATGGGACAACAGCAACCATCGAATATGGACAACACTTGGTTGATAATGAACCAGTACTACTAATATGGGGGTCGGGGGGGGAAATCGAGAGATAGACAGAGAGCGGCACAGAGGCCTTTATTTCATAATTTTGCATTTTGACTTCAAAGTGATCATAACTAGCCTAGTGATCATCTTTCTTTAGACTGACTCCCACTGTCGGGGCGTTGACCAGCTGATCAGACCAGCTGTTTGAGACGGAGATGAAAAGGAAAGTGAAACTGAAGGCGGAGCAGTTAAATAGTTAAATTAATAAATATTGTTACAAAACACAATAATGTGTTGTGATATCTGCTTAAGTAGCCTACAGTAGCTCACATCGCCAACCACTCCTCGAAATAATAATAAAAAAATTAAAAAAAATTAAAAACGGTTTCCGTTTATTGATTTTTCCTAAACGGTTATGATTTACCAAACGGTTACATGTGTACATGCGTACACGTGCACAGTCACACCCCTTAATGTGAGCCTCCTTTTGTTCTGATATAGTCCAAGATTTTGCATTAAACATAAGGTCCATTGGCATTAGTCTTCTACTTGACTTGGAGCCCAATATTCTGCATAATATTAACCAAAATATGAACTGCAAATCATTTTCAACATTGAACTGTAGCTGTGGGCGGCCATCCTTTTTAAATTAGGCTGTGATGATCACCAGGTTGTTTATTACATTTGAGAGACGTGAAGCACAATTAGTCTGCATGCATGGAGACGACAGGGTGTCTGACTGTACAACTTTTGAACAGTAGACGTAAGTATGATGATGTAATTCTGCTGAACCTTACATAATTACATATACATTTAGTTTCAGTTATTTCCATTCAATTGCTATCTCATGCACACCCACACTCTCTTTTGTTGCTTAAATTATATTTTAACTTCAATATCATTAATTCAAGTTTCAAGTCCTGATAGGGTTAGGCCTTTTTACCAAAGCCTGGTAGAGTCTAATCTGGGCTCAACCCCCATGAGAAAAGCTGAGGACCCAAATCAGATGAGCCACCAATCCGCTTCACTGTGTCGATCTGTATGGGCTAAGGTTTCTTTTTTCCATTGCACTGCTGCACACGCACTGCTTGAAAATGAACATGTTGTGAGCACAGTAATAGATATGACGGACAAATGCATAACATGCAGGGCTGTACAGTGCAACATACTGTATGTCACACATGCTATGACAAAATAGGTCCGTGTGATGAATACATTTATTGCAGTATCACCTGTGCCATACAGTTGTGCGTGTGTGTGTGAGAGTGTGAGTGTTGACCACTTGTTTGTGTGAGGTCAGGTGAGGGTCGTGTCAGTGCTTGTTACAGTACATTGCAACCTGAGCTTATATACACACTTATTTTTTTACAGATAAGTAAGGTAAGTTCTGGTCTCACACACCAGGAGAGAGACCCACTTCCCACAACAAACCTGTTGGACTGAGAAACATACAATTACTGCAGTTTGGCTGTTGGTTTGCTACGCTACATTAATCATTTCAACATGAAGCACTTTTTTTCAGAAACAACTATAGCAGCTAAATGTATGTCCTTTGCCACACACACACACACACACACACACACACACACACACACACACACACACACACACACACACACACACACACACACACACACACACACACACACACACACACACACACACACACACACACACACACACACACACACACACACACACACACACACACACACACACACACACACACACACACACACACACACACACACACACACACACACACACACACACACACACACACACACACACACACACACACACACACACACACACACACACACACACCCCTTGTGGTTGTTTTTAGAGCTGGTAACGGAAAAACAAGATGTGTACAGTCATGGACAAAAGAAAAGTGTTGGCACCCCTGGAATTCTGTCAGATAGTGCACTGTCTCACCCAGAAAAGGATTGCAATAACAACTGCTTTGGCATTAATATTTATATTACATTTGTACACTTGGTTGCACAACCTTTAGAAAAAATAACTGAAAAAAATGGGTTCCTGTATCCATCAATACATTTTCCACCTCTCCACTGGAATTTTGGACCATTCTTCCTTTGCCATCTGCTCCAGGTCGCTCAGGTTTGAAGGGTGCCTTCTCCAAACAGCTGTTTTCAGATCTCAGGTGTTCTATGGGATTCAGATCTGGACTCATTGCTGGCCACTTCATAACTCTCCAGCACTTTCTCTCAAACCATTTCTGCTTTTTGAAGTATGCTTTTGGTCATTGTCCTGCTGGAAGACCCATGACCTCTGACTGAGACCCAGCTTTCTGACCTTGGGCCTTACATTGCTCTTCAGAATTCCTTGATAGTCCTCCGATTTCATGCACACAGTCAAGGAGTCCTGTGCCAGTGGCAGCAAATCAACCCCAAAACATCTTTGAACCTCCACCATGTTCGACTGTGTTCTTCTCTTTGAAGGCCTAATTTTTTTTTCTGTAAACACATTGATGTCTTTTACCAAATAAATTATATTCGATTTGGCTTTTGGTTATCTATTCCGCTTTTGTGTTTTGTTTCATTGCAAACAAATGACAAACATATTAAAGCGGCAACGAGTAACTTTTAAATATCTTTTAAACAGCCTCATGTTTCCTCTCATAATCATAAATTACCTTTAACAGCAAACGAGACCATCAGTGCAAAGAAAGACGTTTTTATATAGTTTTTATTACTGCATTTGATCTGGTCGTACACCCAGTCCGATTTTCGGTTCACGCGTGCATGCTCTATGGTCACATATCCGTATTGGTCACAGATTTCAGTGTGGCGCAGTTACGCGATTTGAGAAGCCTATCCCTCCAGGTGAGGGAAGGGGAGCGGGAGCCTTGTTTGAGACAGTTGTTTGTCGTCATAATGACTGATAACGGGGCTGAACCATAAAAGAAAAAAAAGAAAATGCAATGAAGAAAAGCGAAAAGGGAGAGTGATAGTCGGGCGGGAGGGCGTTGCCAAGCAACGTATACACAATTTCACGCAGCGAACCTAGACTGCAGCATGGACTGCAGTGTTTACTCCTAAATGAATGAGCGGTAGCCTACTAAAACAAAGTTTACTTTGCCTCACCAGCATCATCAGATGACCATTATTCATCTGAAATAGTCATTATTTACAACATAAACACATTACCTCATCGTGATACTAACTAACTGCCATCTCTCGTTCATTCGCTTTGTGTGAGGACACGGGGACTCGTTCAGCTCCGTGAGAGGTGACAATGCATCAACTCATTGCAATCAGGTGTGTTTAGCACTTACTGGCATTAGTTGATGCTGTGTCACCCATAGACTCATGGAGCCGAAAAGAGTCCGGTGCCCTCACACTTTGCTTTCAACACACGGACACGCACCATATTGCTTCCTGATTATTTGAATCTGCACGCCCTGCACGCTGCCTGCACGAGCTAGAAAACAGCTTCACGACAGCTGGCGTCGTAATAATACTACCGCTTTTGTTCAAAGGTGTCGCCAACGTGCCGACTTACTCGTAGTGGCTTTAATGCCAAAACATTTGTACTTGCAAACATTTTCTTGGAGAAGCAGTGCATTATCTGACAGAATTCCAGAGGTGCCAACACTTTTGTCCATGACTGTACATGTTAGTGAAGAACAGGACACTGTAGCTTATCATGTCCCAATAGCTACTAGTTTACAAAAAAACTTAGTTGAGTAGCGAGGAAGCCTAAACAATATCTTGCTGTGTTGGCTAGGGTAAGACACTGAACAATCCCTAACAGAAGTCAAATAATATCATAATATGGCATTAACCTTATAATGACTGACATTTTAGAAAACATTTATTTTCTTTGCTCCAGGACTAAGATGAGAAGATCGATGTCAATTTCCTCTCTCTGCATAGTCATCAAACAAAGACATTTAAAATGTATATAAGAGCATAAGCAGGGGAAAATGACTGAAGCAGGGACACACAAACATTGGATGGACGGTGCACAAAATAAATGTGCTGTAGAAGTGGTGTGTGAAACTTAGTAACCGTTAGAAACCGTAACCAACATAACTCAAACTGTTGCTGGCCATTATGATTGGTTAACTCGAGTGAGTGTGGTACCACTTTAAGACTGAGGTCAGACGATGGTCCCATGTGATGGAAACCTTCCATGCTTTGAAACCTGAGGTCTTTCCTAAAGGTTAAGGCGATGCTTTTTTTTCCTGGAGCTGCTTGGCATGGACAGTATACCTGAATTCCACACGAGTTATTGTCCGTGTGTACACTCACTGTCACTTTCTCCCCTCGCCTTGCTACCTACCCTATTACAAAATCAACCCTGATGTGTCTGCAGCCAATGAAATGCCATGAGATAAAAACAGCAGCCGGCAGATGCCAAAAAGTAGAGCCAATCTGACACAGTCTGCACAGAGCCCCATGATGACCCTCCAAACAGGGCTTTAATGTTAAAACCATGACGTAATACAAGCTTCTCAGCAACACCTCCTCCAGAATAAAACACTCATCGTAAAAAAGTACAGGAAAAAATCTACAACATCCCTGCTGTAAACTCAACACAGATGCTACAGTTTATCCCTTGAAACTGCAGATAATCTGCGTTTGACATGGGGAATACTTGGTGCCAATCATTTTCAGGGACTGGACCAAGTCCCTGTGGAAGGCCTGCCAGTCACAACGAAATAATGTTCACAACAAGGACACGTTCTACTGCCTAATACTTATGGTGGGTGATTTGCAAAATAGCCGATTACTGATGTTGTGTACGTCAAAATAAAATACACATTATAAGTGAGTACAGCACTGGCAGAAAGCATCAACTATGCGTTTTGTTTTCCTGTAAATTCGCATTTGCGTGAATATTTACAAGTGCAACCAACAATTTCCACAAAGTAAAACACATTTGGTCCTGAGTAAAGCTTTTAGACAAACAGCAGGTCTATACATTAGGCTAGAGATGAATGTGAGAGGTGGACATCGATTGCAGAGGCGCTAGCGCATGCTACAACAAGAACGACCTGGCTGCCACTGCATCAGTAAAAAGAATAGCAGTGGACCTTTGGTGTAAAACCTGCTCTATAAATACACACAGGAGTGACCCAGCAGCCTAGGAACAAACGTCAAGGGGGGCCAGGAGTTTATTCACAGACCCTAACCCCTAACTTTTATTTTTGTGTGTGTGTGTTGGGTGGGGGGGGGGGGGGGGTACTAAATAGGCTGCCTTTTGGTGTCTTTTAGTTTTCTATAAGACACCAAGTCAACAAACTCATAATGGAAGGGATTTTCATCTCTCAGACATGTAATGTGGCTTTTACAAATATGATAACTGTACAAATAATGCATCCATAGTACATATGGGACGGGCCATACAGGATTTGATTTGGTTACTTTGTCTTCTCCATTCTTCCCAATTTAATGATCTAGCGATATCCTAGAACATGTCAGCACCAATGTGTTCACAGATGGGTTTTCTCTGGGAATAAAGTGACATTTGTTCTTAGACATAAAAGGCCAACTTACAGCTGTGAAGTAACTTGGGACCAAAAAAAACTCTTCAAAGCCATGGTTGGGGATGGAAATCTTGGCACAATGAAAGACTTCTAAAAGTGTTTTTTTGCTCTCTGGAGGCAGAGAGACAGATTATATATGGAGAAGTATTAGCCTAGATTCCCCCAGTAGATCCCGGAGAAAGCATCGAAATATTAGGGGAATCGGAATAGTGCTGAGCGACTTAACAAACCCCAGAGTGAGAAATGTCCATTGTTAAATAAAACAATCTGAAATATTATGCTGGACAAACACTGAAACACACTTCATTACAGCTCTGATAAGTAAAGGTATAAGATTAGACTGACATTGAGAGGGGAGAGAGGACATGCTAAAACAATGTCTTCAGCTGGACTCAAAACTAGGAACACGACACTGTCAGGGTCTTCATAACCCTTAGGCCACCAGGATGCCCTAGGGTGGCTTCACCTATAGAGTCAGATCCACATTATGTGGATGGATGGACATGAGTATTCCTCACAACACAGCATGTTGGGATATCTGTTACTGCATCTTCCTGTTAGAAAAAGTAATGATGGAACACAAACAATAAAAAACAATAACCACCTACAGAAACAGCTCTCCTTATTCTCCCCACGTTTCTCTCTTTTCTTCCTTCACTACTCTCTCCCCAGTTGTCATTCACAGCAGGGCAAAGCCACAGTTGTAGTTGATAGGCTAAGGCTTAGGAGGCAACACCGTTAAATATCCCCACCTGATTAGTGCAAGGTAGACTCACACATGGCAGACACGTCACATGGCATGACCAGACTTTGGGTGTTAACCAGATCAGAACATAAAACCTCTCGTCAATATAAATGCTAAATTGTAAAAACTGGAATGGAAAATTAAATATATGTTGATTTGTTCTGTTATAGAAGATTAAGACATAATCTATTGAAGGGCATTATACAGAGTACTTAGAGCAACGGCAGATATAAAAACAGTAGTTGTGTTGTCATGGCCTATTTCAAATTATCCATTGAAGTGGTATGACCTTCAAATGCCTTTATTTTGCCAACCCTGCTACTGTCACCCTTTGACATTTGCCGTTCAATATAGGATCAATTTTTGTCCAGGGCCAGACTAACAGAGAGCCCTAATACTAGATATCAGGCCTTTATCAGTCCCTATAACCCAGTGTGAGAAAGACAAGGTAGAGACTATTTAACTGTATTTCTCACTCAGCTGCAACATCCCAAATATTACCTGACATTACATTTTTAAGCACTCCGAGTCTGGTAATAATTTGAGCTTAGACTGCATTGTCTCTGTCCCCCGACCCCAACGCAACACAGTCACCCTTTTAACTATTAACTAAAGTGCACTTGTGTGCTATTCTCATCTCTAGCAAAGCCCAACTCCACATAATACCGCACAATTAAGGACGGCGAGCTCCACTGTCTTTGTCTGCACTCACCGGGAGTAGACAGAGAAGGGTGAGGAGGAGTGGCACTTTAAAATATCCACATTTAGTCATTATCTCGTCGAGATCAAAACACATGAATAGAGCCCAACCCACACTGGGTTTTTGATGCTGACATCAATGCAAGTATGTTTAAGAGTTTAAACAAATCTTATAATAGGCAATCATACTGCTCTTTTTTTTATAAAACACACAACATAAACAACAATTTAAAAAAATGGATCCCTTAAATTAACTCTGACCTAGATATTTATGGAGGAGACATTTTGCAGTTGAAAAATAAACGTATCATTAGTAGTTCAGCCATGTGATAAATAATAACCACAAACATATTTGAGTTTCCACACTGCAATTTTTAGTTACTCATCATCAGCTGGCTTATACACCTTTAACAATGGTGCTGCAGAAAGGCAAAATTGGCAGATGTATCGCTCTAGTTCTATATCACATGAACTCCTAGTCTTTAATGAAGAATGTCACCATCACATTTGCCTATCATTTTGTATGATGTACCACAAAAAAAATTACAAACAGAACTAGGCAATACATTCTCTTCAGATAAAGCAGTTCTACTTTGCTGGTATCGAACACATGCAGCACTGGAGTAGTTGAACCATGTTGAAGATGGCCTGCATTGCATACATTTGACATTTAAATGTGCACCCGTCCGTGTGCAACACGCCGTGCCCTGCAAGCCATAACGCCGGTGCACCGAGTCCTTCATAGAATGGAGGCCGCTGAAGTAGCATTAATCGCTATGGTTGTCCCAGCGATGACTGCTTTGCCACACAGCTGTGATAATGGGCAACATTGGCAATGCTTGTTTGGTCCACTTTACCTATCCAGTTTACAGTTACAAATGAAACAGGTGATAGCAATAAAGTAAACCGCCTGAGGGAAATCATATGGGAGGTACCTGGCTGCCCTTCATTGTCACTGCCACCTTATAGACATCGGCTAGATTCGTGGTTGCCATGCAAACAAATGACAGCCAAGCTGCAGCCGCATGGGGCACGGTCTGCTAACGTGGTGATCAGGGTGTACTTTCTGGAGCTAGCTTGTTACGTTAGCAACTTCCAAGCGAGACGACACACCAAACAAACACAGATAACGTTAATACCAACACCGACCACAATCCTCCAGATATTGCGAAGTTATGACGTTAGAAAACGACCCTCTGGATCCAGGGGAAAAGAAAAAGCTCCACATTCTCGCAGTTATCTGCAATTTGAGCCCCGCTAGCTAGCGTCGTAAGTTAGCACATAAAACAAACGTTAGTTGAAGAAACCCAAGAAACGTTCGTTAAAAAAACAGCAAGTAATGTGTCTCGCCGTGCTGGCAGGGTGTAGTAAGGCAGCAGTTAAATGTAAACTTACTCGGTGTCGACCAGCGCTGCGTTCAGACAGTTGTTTCCGAGTTGCCCTCCCAGTCCGGCGTCATAGCACGGGGCTGAGCGAGACAGCTGGGTCGTGGGGAACGGCGGGCGGGCTGTGGCGGAGTCGGCTGGAGGAGAAGTTGCTCCGTTTCAACATGGAGAGTGTGAAGAGGACTGGACCCTCCTGCTGCGGTTCATCTGGCTGCTGCCGCTGTTGCTGCTACATGGGAGGCATGGCGACACCTATGGCCGCAGCAGTGAACAGCACCTGCTGCATGGTACGGTACTGCAGATATTCACCATGGAGACGAAGTTCCTCATCATGAAAAGTAGTTAGGCTGTTTTAGGGAAGGCCTTCTCCTTGAAGGCCTAGGTCTGCTACTGAAGGTTAGACCTAAAGTAGCCTATTACAATTAAAGAAGCCTACTCATTTGGCAGCAACATGGTCCTTGTCAGTACTAGCCTATTGTCGTTTTATTGGATTATTAGTAGGCTACTGATGCAATAATATAGTATAATAATAATAGAGGCCTACAAAAAGCATTTTACTGTTGAAGCGGGTGGAGTTAGAGCATTATACACACACACAGACACACACAAACAGAGGTCTATAAGCCTACATTTTTCATTATCATTATGTAGGCTAAGAGTAAGAGGCTAAGCCAATCACAACTTATCAAAATCAACCTGATTTACAGTTTTCCTCAGAATGTTTTGGTGGTGATTTGACTAGGCCTAAAAGTAGGCTAAGGAACCTCAAAAATCTACAAAGTGAACATAACTATTGAATAGCATGGGCCTAAATGTAGTAGTGCAAAAAAAAAGTTTGTGTCCATGTTCTGGTCCTTTGTTGAGTTTTGCTACAAACTTTATGACCTTAACACAAGCATGCCAAATGCCAATATTGAACTGCAAGCCGGATATTAACAGCTTCATACAGTAGACTAGTTTCAGATCTGACAGTGTAAACTGAACAGATCTAAACTTAGAGGGGGTCAAGGGAAGGCCCCCTGCATAGCTGTGTGGTTGTGTGTTCCTCTGCTTACTGTAATAGAGCAATAGAGCACAAATCCTCATTTGAGACAGTTTTTTTTATATTACCAAATAAATATATAGGCTATATATATTTATATTATACACAAATATAATCGCATCAAGCAGTAGCAAAACATATCCCGCTGAAATCCATTACAGTGTATTTGCTTGCACATAAGCATTTGAGCTCATCATTAAATTTGGACCACCCAGTGTGGATCTTTTGTCCTCTTTTAATTTTGTATTTGCGGGTTGGCTTCCTGCCACACCAGCTCCATCCCTCTGTACACTCTGTATTGCCTCTCTCAGCATAGGAAACTGGAAAGAGGCATTCAATTGCAAAACCTATTTTTAGATCCAACGTCTGGATCAGAGAGACATGAAACAAAGATGAGGAGGAGGAGGAGGAGTGGAATGGAGTGGAGAGATGGAGAAATCGGGGGAGGGTGGGCACACTGTAAAAGACGTGAGAAATATCAGGCTTATTGAAGCCAACATGCTGACAAAACCATATATTACCATCATGTCAGGAGTGATCTGTAAATGGGGAACCTATTGCCCTTAAAGACACCTCCATATTATACAAAATCCACAGAGTGAAGACCTGACGTGAACTGCAAAACAAGAACTTAATGAAGTCTGCGTACAAAAGCTTTTTTCTCATGAAGTAAGAAATTGCATCATTTATTCATCCTTTGAGGGTGCACTTAGCAACCTGCAACACCAAAAAGTTAGTCTGAATAATGCAGAGGTGTGCCGGCTCAGCCATCCTATGCAGCATGCAGCACATTCTATTCTTTGCCTCTTCTTTCCATTTGACCAGGAGCAATTCAGCAACTATTTACGTAATGAATTTATCAGCTGATTTCAGCAGTGTCTTTACCGTCACACAGATTATGCAAAGATATGTTTTCTTTATTTTTTTTTATGATGAATTAACATGTCACACAACCCCAAAAACTTGCATATCCTGAGTGACGTCAGCTTTCAGATTTTGTAAAATTATTAAATAGTGTGATTGTAATAAAAAAACATCATGGTGAAAGTAAAAACCTGTGAGCGATTGGGTTCTGGAGAAGAAGTGTGAGACACACTTATTGCATATCAATACACATATGGGGTTAAAACGTAACATCATCTTTAATCCTTTTTTGTTGACAGATAAAAAGGTATACAAATATTACATCCTTGCCCTTTTTATTTATTTTTTTGCATTGTACCAGCAAGCATCTCAAAAGCATTTAAAAAAAAATCCTCAACATTGTGACTAATCTTGTTTTCAATAAAAACATAAGTGCATTATGATACAGTGAAAAATAAAACTGACGCTCAAAAAATATCTACAGTAGAGGCTAACCACAAACATCAGTTCTCTGAAACGTATTGTATCTGCCTCGTGGAAAATTCTGCCCTTTTAGAAGCTAAAAGAAAAAAGCTGGTGTTTTTCACATCACAGGAAGTGACATGACGTTGTTGTTTCTGTGAGGAATGTACAATGTAGAGGATAAGGACATTAAGCCAACAGAAACAATGGATGTGACTTACAGAACACATACATACACACACACACACACCAGTGCATTAGGTATTTTTTTTAACACCAAATTTACAGTTTTCATTGTTTGAGTTCCTGAGCTTTCTTATTTAATGAGACCCATTTCTTTTATCTTCAAAAAAATGATCAAAGTAAATTTGTAACAATCAAATGTGGGTGTAAAGCAAACGTTAAAACTGTTTCACAAAGCATTGGTCAAAATGTTATCAACTATACTGAAATAAAAAAATAACATCCCCAAAGTTTAGAAAAATCGGACAGTGTAGAAAGACAAACGCATCCAGTGCATAATTTGCTACAGTGCACACAAGTAAAAAAGTCGCAAACAACAAAACTCCTTCATCAAAATGTATTGCACACATTGGTTTTAGATGTGCAAAAACAATTGGCTGGATGATGTGACAAACTTCATATAAAATATATTAAGAAACTTAATCTTAAGGTTCCTGAAACAAGCTAATATCATAACAGTCCCTTGCTTGTCTTTATCAGCTCAAACCAAAAGATTGCCACCTATTGGTAATAAAGCATACAGGTTTTGAAAAGGCAAACAGTATTCATACTAGCTTTTTTCTTTTTGTACAAGCAGTTCCAAAGTTTTTCTCGGTCAAAAGTGTCTAAAATAATACCTATACAGCATCCAACATATTACCTGAGCAAAAACTGTAATTATCAGTAAATTACATAGCCTACAGTAACAAAGAAACAGCATCTGCAAAATACAAAAATCTGCAATAATATTAATCCAAGTGAAAGTTGACATATAATCCAATCATTTTTGGTCAGTAATTACTGTATGTCCACATTTGTATCTCCATATACAATTCCCTCCGTGATCAAATATTCAACATCTCATCTGTCAAAGAATAAATACAACAAAATAGAAGGTTCAATCAAGAAAGCTACAGGATTCTTAACAAAATCATGACAGGTTTTTAAAAGAAAAATAAGTAAAGAGCAATCTGTCAGAGGGGTTTCATTTACAAATGTCCGTCCAGTTTCTTGAGAGAAGTACAGAGAGAGAGAGGGAGAGAGAGGGAGAGAGAGAGAGAGAGAAAACGGAAATAGAGGACCTGAGCAGTTTCTCAGGTTTATGCATTGTGGTGCCCGTTTTTGGGAAAACCTTTTTTCAGTTCTACATTCTCGTAAATAGAGAGTGCAGCGGTGTTTTGGTAGATTAGATCCACATTGGTTCCAGTTCTTGATCTGATGATGTCCATGGAACACTGGTTTAAGAACACGTACTGGTCCTGCGGGGAAATCAAATGCAAAAGTCGACTGAGCTGCAGCACAGCCATCATTTTAATGTACAGTGCAAGACATGTGGCCAAACCCCGCAGGGACGGTAACCGCGCCCTACCTCTGTCTGCACCATGAGGGGCCGGTGCATTCGCAGATCATGGACGATGCCATACACGTCTACAATGTTTTCCCTTTCAATCTGAAAGATCAAACGGTCAATGGCTATGAAGGTACCTGTGCGTCCCACACCAGCACTGAGTGGAGAAAAGGGAGCGAGGACAGAAATACAAGTATCAGATTAATGATTTTGTCATTTACAGAAAGAAAGGCAAGTGTGTGTGTGTGTGTGTGTGTGTGTGTGTGTGTGTGTGTGTGTGTGTGTGTGTGTGTGTGTGTGTGTGTGTGTGTGTGTGTGTGTGTGTGTGTGTGTGCATGCGTCCATAAATGCGTTTTCTGTCAGACCTGCAGTGGACCACAGTAGGAGAGTGTCTGGAGTATTGATCCATGTGTTCTCTGACCAAATGTCTGAAGCTGATGAGGAGCTCTGTGGTTTCTGGGACGCCGTGATCCGGCCAGGCCGTGAAGTGGAAGTGACGAACTGAACGGGTCTCGGCTGTTTTCACCTGAAGGGCAAAAACATGCACACCAACTCAAAATAGTTTTGATTGACATAAAATTCTAAACGTACTACGGACACTCAAGGCATTTTATGATTAAGTTAAATGAAGGACAAAAAAAACACATTTTCATAAATATTGAAGTTAGATCACGTAGCAACTTGGTTAGGAAAAGGTAACTCCAGAACAAAACTGAAATAATAAAATATTGAAATGTATTTAAAAATATTATTTACTGGTTGCAAAGATTCAACAGGCGTTTTTATCAGACTCCCAGTATTGACTTGAGTGTTGTTTGCTCACACTCATACAGTTGGTATGGCTGTAGGACAGGTATTCCAAACTAACTTTTACTAACAAACAATGTGGATTGTTACCTTCCTTTCCTCAGCATACGTCACATCTTGCCACTTACATTTTTGACGTCAAAGTCCCTGATGGTCCAGTCTTCAAGTGGTATTTCAGAGGTTGTTGTCACAGTGATGTTTTCATAGTGCTTGGTGCCATAGTCCCAGTATTGCTCACATTTGACCTGGAAATGAAAGCTTGTCAGGTTAAAACGGACTGCCTAGATTCACAATTCATATTTGCAATACATAAATGTTCTTTATTCAAGCTACAGAACATTTAAAAACACATTTGTATGGTACAAGTTGTTTAATTTTCATCATGAGCTATTTCATAATAAGCAAGGCTCCACATCCACCAGGGGACACACAGCCGTAGAGTGCAGCAGAAAGCTAAATAATTGATGAACCATTCATCTGCAAGCATTAGGATGGAACACACACTCTGAAATCACAGCACAGTTAGCAGCCTTCAGATCATGGAGATATTGATAGTGATAATATGAATCGCTTAATGGACAGAGTTTTCAATCCGCTGTACTATTTGTTTTACTTGTTATCTAAAAAGACTAATTTAAGCATACTTATGTGAACAGTAGATTTATAATGTTTGAGCAATGTTCTGGCTATGAATGGATTTTTTTTTTAAGCTTCTAGCCATGTACAATATTTCAATACACACTTTAAGTCAAATAAAGTCAAATTCATAGCCAAGTATCATAAATAGCAAATTGTCTCTCGGGGCATACAACATCTTCTGTAAATAGTTCTTCGATTTGAATAAGGAACCAATCAAGTCCCCCAAAATATAACATTAATTAAACAATTCATGTAATGTACTAACATCCAAACCATCCCTACTCTTAAAAATCAACCATGATCTTGTTTTTTTAACAATCAAACAACAATATTAATGATAATTATTATGATAATCTGGCAGTGCATTCGTGGAACATTTTACTAGATAGAATAAGTATTATGAGATATTAAGTGTTCAGGCACAACCGTACTCTGGCTAACACTAGGGAAGACATGGGGTTTTGCATAGTGTTTTGTTTGTTTAGTTGTGTTGGCGCTCACCCGTCCCTGTTCATTGCAGCGTGTCAGCATGACCAGAGTCTGTACGTTCTTCTCCCAGATCATCCTCCAGAACTCGCTGACTGTGGTGGGCAGAGGACCCTGAGCTGCTATATACTCCTTCCTGGAGTTGTAACCCTGTCAAATAAAACATCAGCCAGTCCACAGAGCACACACATCCATCCAGTTTAGTTTTTTTCTAGGATATTCTCAAGTGTTTTTAAACATCGATGTGGGTGAAGGTGGAATAGGTGAAATGGCATTAAGCAAAAGAATTAGCAGTTATGTTGTCCAGTAGGCAGTATAGGACGTTTTTTACTGGTACTGGAGCAATGACTCAGAAAGAGGTATTCTTTAAAAGAGTGTCGGTACGCACCGGCATGTAGTTAGCATTGATGTAGTCATCATGTGGACTCCCATGGATAATTGAGAGTTTCACCCTAGAGGAGTCATCTATGAGGTGAGAACAGAGGGCACACAAAATGAAAAATGTGTATGAAATGTTGCAGCACCGCTCCCTATTTTGTGATATGAAATAATAAAAAATAAATGTAATAACTGCAGTGTGTTTGTCTATTCTGTGTTATTGCGTTGAATAATGTCTGACTTAAAATGGGACAATAAAGGGAGTTATTCTATGCAGTATGGTATGTGATGATATGGTTTGAAGAATGAGGAGTGTTATTGTTGAAAGCCGCAGAGGTGGATTTGTTCAGATGACTCACAGGGAAGCACGTTGTTGTAGCGGTTCTTGGGCTTGTTCTCCACAGTCAGAGCATTTGTTTTCGCCTGACCTGTGCCAACAACTTTCAGATCCTTTAAAAAATAAATGAAGAGAAGGTAATTTATGATGGTATGGCTCATTCTAAGACCAAGATCTGGTGCATGTACAGTACCACAAAAAAATTAACAACTTCATTATTGGATCACTGAAATGTCATTCTCCAGTAACTAACGACACCAGTTTGTAAACACTGCCATACTGAGAAATACAGAGAGAGTTTTGTGGAGCTGATGGGCTTAATCCACTTTAAGTCAACTCTTTGGCAATGGTTTGAATGCAACCAACATTCATTTAAATGAAAAAGTTACAAACTATAGCTTTAAGAATAAACTGCATAATGAATTGAAACTTGTGTTTCACCTCAAATTCTTCAGCAAAGCCACAGTTGGAATCTGCTTTCTGCTTCTTGTAGTAGGCTTCGTAGTCCTCCACCCTCACAGCCACACTTCTGCTCAAATGGACACCAAAGGTACGAAAAGAGTTATGAGTTTTGTAACAGGATTTTAGCACAGTTCAGTCCCTTGTGCAATATTTGATAAATCCGATCACATAATTTAAAGAATTTATACTTACACTTTGGCCCTGGAAGAAGAAAAAGGAAAAAGCAATGTTGACCCACATTTATAGATATGATTCTTAGCATAATAAAGTATAAGCAAAAATTGTAAAATTTAACTCCTCACCTCATGGAATGAATCTGGATGTCGGACGATTCCTTGTTCGACACTCTATACAAGTACATAAGTAGTAAGTTTAAAGTTTTCTACTATTGATTCAGTAGTTATGTTATCAACATGACAATAACTCACCTTTTCCAGTACACAATGAAGCCGACGAGGATAACAAAGAGAACAAGGAAAATACCCAAGGTTGCTCCGACAGCAATGCCAACGACAACGACAGCTAAAGCAAGACGAAGATTCAGACAGAAAGACAAAGAAAAAGGCAAATGAGCATTTTCTCTCTTATTGTGTTAGCATTACACATAAATTATATAAAAAAAATTATTTGTCACTGAATGTGGTACCTGGGTTTTTGAGGAGTTCAACATTAAAATAGGAGATTGTTACTGAGACCAGAGATCTTTCACTGTCCACGAGCGAGGTGTTTTCCAGATTCAGACTTGTGAACAACACAATTGCATATCTGCAGGATTTAAAAAAAAATTAGTCAAGCACTTTTTTGTGTATGTTTATGATCTTTTTCACTAAATAACTTTAAATAACTAATGCTGTAACATTTGCTATGGCACGTTTTGATTAATCAAATGTTAAGCACAACCTCACTCTGAAGTGTCAAAAATGTAAAAAAATTTATTAAAATGTGATAAAATATAATGCTGCTTAATGTACCAGCTAGTAAAAGTAACCGGATTTTGTGCTACAAGTATGTGACGATAACTGAAATCCTCTGAAGCATAACTTTTTAGAGTACAATTATTCAAATAGAATGAGTTTTTAACACACTGTGACAATGTAGAAAGCAATATTTACAGTCTAACATAACACACGTAAAAAAAACACATCACATGAGAAATGAGAGTTGGCAGTTAATGTATTAATGATCTTTCAAAATATAGCAAGAACCTAAGAAGAAAATCTTATTAATTGTTATTAATTATTCTAGGAGACGTCACTACTGTATATAAACGGTTGTTGCACAGTTATATGGTATTTATAAACCATATGTTTTTTGTTCTTACTGGTATTTTTCACCGGCGCTCAGAGGACCATTAGTGTAGCCCTCCCATATGGATTCATCCCCTACTTCTATGGTCAGCCCGGACTGTCCACTGCGTGACTGGAGGACATTCTCTCTAACGGTTGCCAGGTATACTGTAGTTTCCTTTGCCTTCCACTGTTCATAAGTTTTCCCCAGGTGATTTCTAAAATCAGAAGTGTTACCTGGAAGGACAGGAAATACAGCAAAAGTCTAATTGGAACCATCCTAGTCATGCATCTAATTCATTTATGATGAAACAGTAAGAAATACTTCACTAGGCTAGGTTGGATAATGGATTAAAATAGCATGACATAACAACAATGATCCCTGACATAAACAAGAGAAACCCACCAGCAGGGTTATTTGACACCAGGGGCCTGTTTCAGGTAGCTGGTTTTGAGGCAACCCAGAGTTTGTTCGCTCTGAGTTGGTGGAAACTCTGGGTTTTCCGTTTCAGGTAGCAGGTTCAGTGCAACCGAGAGTCAGTTACTGCGGCAACATACGCCGTGGGTCTAACCTGCTGGGTAGGTGGTTAGACCTACCCGAGTTTGTTTTCACTTTACGCTGCAGCTCCGACTGAAGAAAGAGTGTCACTGTCACACGCGTCCCTGTACAGTTTGAAGCAAAATCACTCTATAGAAATCTCCATCGGGATGTTTTTATCATTTCCTGATGATTTTACGTTTGACCGATCATTTATCTGATCAGTAGCCTTGTTCTCAGCCCTCGGTCCGTTCATATAGGCGGCCACCTTACACATCGTGACATGCTCTACATTCAGATTAATAAACCTATTTGTATTGTATGTTTTTTAACGTCTGTGTCACTGAACAGATTTATGTCAGGTGGATTAACGTAACGCTGCGGCTGCACGCGATCGTTACAGTTCACTTCTGCGATCCTAAAGTCACAGACGAGCCTCGTTAAATAGCCTAATATGAATATAAAAATGATATAATAATGTAAACTGTGATCACTTGAGGAAAATGGATCTGGTAATAAATCAATCAGGCTCTTCAATGGAAACTGTCACCTAATGTGTCTTGACGTTAATGTCTTTCACTCCCCATTTAAAAGAAGCGACAGTCTGTTCTGTTTGCTGCACAGTAGGCTATTAGACTATAGCTTGCCAACATATTATACAGCAAATATAAAACACTGTCAGCAGCAATGCTGTGCCGCGCCAGCTTTATTACTTTACAGCTGATATGCGTAACTTTTTAAAATAGACTATGGCTTCTCATACGGAAGCGAAATTATTCTCTTGACAAAAAATGTTTGCTGTTTTTTTTTCTGAATTGCCGAGGAGATTAGATCAGAGTTATGAGACAATATCCCGTTAATTCTTCTCCATAGGCTACCATAAGCTCATTCGTTAATATTTCTAACTCTAGTGGGAGGAGCGGAGATTTCTTTTTTTCTTTTTTGAGAAGTGGAGAAGTGGGAGGATCAATCATTTGTTTCTTCTGTTTCCATGGTGAATCATGTTATCAGCGATCCATTGACGATGGCTTTTATGCACACGCTCCACCCAGAGTGAACACGCTCAGAGTTGATTAACCCAACGCTGATCCACTGTTCTGAAACCGAAAACCCAGAGTTGCTTATCAACCCTGCGCTCTGAGTTTACCAACTCAGAGCGCAGGGTTAAACCCAGAGTATGTAAAACCAGCTACCTGAAACAGGCCCCAGCACCCCAACATGTGTGATTGGTCCATTGGTGTTGTTCAGTAGCCCGGGTTCAATCAGAACGGAGAACGTGGTGTATTCCCTTTCAGTCAGATTCACATAATCATGGTCCACTGGCACGGGTGGGTCTGAAAAATAAAAGTGCAAAGATAAGATTTTTCTCCAATAATAATAATAATAATAATAATAATAATAATAATAATAATAATAATAATAATAATAATAATAATAATAATAATAATGGTTGGGGGAAAATAATAATAATAATAATAATAATAATAATAATAATAATAATAATAATAATAATAATAATAATAATATAAAAAACGCATATGAAAGTTTGAAGTTTAAACTAAACTCTTCTGCAAGTATATCAGTTTCTACATTTGATAGAGAATGTCATCATGCCAAGCTGAAGAGACAACAGAAGGCAACCTGCTCTCTATGTACCTGAGAATTGGGTGAACTACAGACCAATCAAGGACCAGTATGTGAGTTAAATGACATTACAGGACATCTTTGAGCATTGATCTACAAAAAGGTTCCCATTAGCAACAGCCACGTGAAAGCGATCCGTACATTTCCTTATGAAAACTTGTACTTAAATATGTGTTTAGTGTACGCAGTTGTGTAATTATCAATTATCATATCCAGAAAAGGTAATATCCTACTTGTAATGCCTGTCCGACAGCTGAGTGTCACAGGAGTGCTTTCTTTCCCACAGCCCAGAGTCACTACAGTCAGGATGTATTCAGTATGGTGACGAAGGCTGGACACAGTTTGATTGGTGTTGTTTGTCAAGGTGATGATCTGGTCATAGTCTACAATGGTCTTGAAGCCAGAGTTATAGCCAGCAGGAGCGGACCAGGACAGGAGGACTTCTGCGTTTGGTTTGTTTGGACTTTTGCATTGGAAGTTCTTCACTGGGCTTGCATCTGCAGCATCAAAAATAACACAAGAGTCCATGATTCATTTATATAAAAGAAAACATTTTTCTCAGTGTATTGGGGTATAATTGTTTGTGTGTGACTTCCTTCCCATTACCTAAAAAACAATAGCTTAGTACAAAGGCTTCACTTTTTGGTTAGTTCAAATCACTTTATACTAAATAATAATGAATAATGATGTATTTATTAAATGACTGAATTTGTTATGACCATACTTGTGCAGCTGGAAATCCATCTTGGATCACCCTGTGTTCCATCGGAGGTCTCTGTAGTGACACTCAAGTTGTAGCGTCTGCCAGGAACCAGCCCATCTATATTATACTCCAGTTTCTCTGTGATGGTACTGACTGGCTCATCTTGTAACGTCAAATTGTAACGATAGCCTTCCTTGTATTTTTCAGGTTCGTGCCACCTGAAGGTGATGTTCTCCTCTTCTGTAGATGCATTGAGAGACTTCACACTGAACGGTCCTGATTGTTTGATAGAGATTTGAGAGATGTCAATGCTAGTAGACAGCAACGGTGAAAGAGGAAAGTGCACATAATTGCTCCGATACAGAAATAAAGCCCCTTACTTGTGGTGACCATGTGAATCTGAACCTCCTCACTCTTAAAACCCATGACACCCACTGTTGCCACAGAGATGTTGTAGGGAGTCCCAGAAAGCAAGGAATCAAAAGTATGACTGGTGTTGGTGGCATTCACATATCCGCCATCCTGGGATGGAATGTAAGTCAACTGGTAGTGGAATGATGCATTGGTCATCAGAGGAGCTTCCTGCCACTTGATTGCAATGGAGGTGGTCTTCTTGGTCAGGATCTCAATCGGCCCAGGAGGATTAGGGACTGGGTAATTGGGTGGAATTGCAGAATGTGAACATTAACAAGCAAATATTATCCTAAAAAAATCACTATTTGCTCACTAAAATATCAATGCTTAAAGGTCCACATTGATAGTATTGCGTGTCTTCAGTAACATATTAAACACAAAGATTTCACATAACTGCAGTCCTTTTTTTCAAAGCTTCCCATACCGTTTTAGTAACTGGATCAATGTCTTTCTGTTTGTCCATTACATTCTTCCAAAACCCAGTGTAGCCGTCAGTGAAATATATTTCACCAGTCATGTAGTGATTGATGAAATATCACTATATATCAATTTAAACCTTAGCATTTACTTTGCCAATCAATAACGGCTGACATTTTCTTATGTGCTGATTGAAAAATCGCCCCAATGATGGATACAGTATTTGTAATGAGTTGTTGGAAAAAATGTACAAAAACACATGTTGGATACATGAGCTTTGAACCACTGTATATACAACTTTAAAATGAGTGAATAAAGGAAACAAATACTTACAAGTTGCATTAGTGATGGGAGCTGACGATGCATTGAAGGGCCCACTAAATGTGGTTACCATGGCAGTGTAAAGCCTTCCAGCAAAAAGGTTCTCAAACAGAAAGTCCTGTTCCGTTTGATTTAAATCTTGAAAATTGCTGTTTAGGTAAACCTTATAAGACTCCACTCCCCCAGGAGGTTTGGTCCATGACACCAGGATAGAACTATTGGAGCCCTGGTTGAAGATACTGGGATGCACCTTCTCGGGCTCTGTTAATGTGTGGAGGAGGAAGGGTTAAAACTGATCAACCACGTTGACTTTTTGAAATAAAGAAACAGAAATGGCAGCATGGAGTCTTACTAGTGTACTGAGAGGTGCAGTTTGGTTCTCCTTCGATGCCATCTCCTGCCCGGGCGTAAACACAGAAGGTGCATCTGGTTCCTGGGGTGAGCTCTGAGATCTGTGTGGATTTGCTTACCATGGTTTCGTTTTTGGAGCCACAGCCTGCAGTCTCTACCCGGTATGTATTGTTTTGCTCCTCTGGAATCAAATTCCAACTTAGGAGTACATCAGTAGTGTTCAAGGTTTCAGCCCCCAACGAAATAACACTATTTGGACCTACAAACACAGCAGAAAGCATTTACATATAAACTTCTTCTTTGATATTATGTCAATCTAACAAATAAGCAGCACTCCCCTCAGAACAAAGTCTACAGAGAGACAGCAACAACTCAAAGGAAAAATGACAAACTGAACATGTTCAATTGTTTGTTACTTTGGTTGCTTTGCTCATTTAGCTTGATATTCATTTTGATTCTTTTGTGGTGTAGAAGCTATATTGTGGTCAGGATATAAACATACGTGTGAAGTAGGACACTGTCACAGGAGCTGCTAGAGTGCCATCTGCTGTCTGTGTGGTGACAGTGAAGCTGTAGTTACTCCCAGGGAGAAGTCCAGTAACGTTCACTGTGGTGTTAAAGACTGCTTCGGATAGAAAGACACTGGAGGCCTGCACCACATATGTGTAGTTAGGTCTGCTTTCCCGCTGTTCCCACACCAAGGTCACTGCATTTGTGGTGATCTCTGTCTGTCTCAGATCGGTCACGGAATGTGGCCCTGAGAAAATGAGACATACCGTGGATACAGAGGACAGGTAGGCTATGTGTTCAATATGACAGTATTAAGTGCTTTGGAAGGGAAAATTCAACTCATGTAACATTTTAACTTAATGTTCATATCAAATAGTGTGCAAATATACAATATGTATACAGTCTTACTTTTTTTTTAACCATACTATTCTATGAAAACATGAATGAAATATTTATTTGGAACCTGTTTCTGTTATTATATTGTGATAATAATAATAAAAATTAACTAAAAGCTAAAATGATTAACAAACACCATATTTGTAAACAGATTACATATATTTAAAAATAAAATAAAAACATTAAACCTGGACTAAAAACTGACAAGACTGAAATGAAGAAAGACAAACTTCAGGAAAATAAAAACTTTCTAGAAAACCCCTGAAATATAGCTGAGAACATCCACAGTTTGGTTTCATCAGGTGTGTGTTAGTCACACTCACTGGTGTAGTTGCATGTTGTCACTGGTGTGCTCTGATAGTTCCTCACACCTACAGTAGCAACAGAGATACAGTAGAGGTTTCCAGATGTAAGATTTTCCAGGAGGAACCAGTTGTTTTCAATCAGGCTGACTCTGTTTACACTGAAATTGTACTCAATATTATCCATGTCCTCTGGAAAGGGCCAGGTAAAGTTGATGGAATCCACATTCTGAGAATCCACCATGATGGGACCAGGAGGGTTGGGAACTGAACAGCAAAAGGAAAACCGTTTCATTAGTGCCCAATTCAAGAACCATACACATTGTGCATATATAGTGCATACTGGTTTATAACATTGTTGTGTTACTTACAAGTTGCGTTGTAAACACATGAACTGTTATTCTCAAAAGTTCCACTTTTAGTGACCACCGTCGAACAGTAAAGCACTCCTGGTTTCAGGCCTGTGAACTGGGTGTTTAAAGTGTTGTTGCTCAGATCCGTTTGATTTCCCACCAACTGCCCGTCTCTGTTCAGCAGGACCGTATAGGATAGCACCTGCCCAACTGGTGATGTCCAGCTCACTGCTAAGGTTGTTGTGCTTCCTATGGCTATGATGTCGGGGACTGCTTCAGGCCCTGTAAAAATAATAATAAAATAATTACATTGTAAATATAATATAATTAAATATAATATAATGTTTAATATGATCTACAATGTGTTTCCCAAACCTCTGATTTTCTCTATAATTAGTTATTTTCAAGAAGGGAGCCATAACATAAACTTGCGGAAAAGAATAGTATCACCTCACACCCTTAGAGATATTCTGTTCTGTCTTCCAATTAGACTTGGGTTTGAATAACGTTTAAGGGTGGATAGAGGCCTTTTTTGATATTGTAAAGACCTGAAACTGAGATTTTTCTTCTTTTATGAGACTATTTGCAGGAATTAAAGTGAAGAGTCTGCTCATGAAAACAGTTGTAAGTTGTCTTATATTGCTCTGGGGAAATCTTTCCATAGTTTAAAGAAAATAACCACATACAAGTACAAGAAACTAAAGCTATTATGTCTTCCTCTGTTGCATGGATTTTGACCTTTCCCTTCTTTCTATATATATATATATTAATATATATATATATATTTGACTTTTGCAAGTCCCCCATTCCTGATGTACCCCCTTTATGTGTATAATAATAATGTATTGAATAGAAAAAATATTTCAGAAGCTTGAACAACGTACTTGTGTAACTAAATGTATCTTCCGCTGTGGACTTGACTCCTTCTACAACTGTAAATACGCGGAAGGTGTATGCATTTCCAGGGGTCAGATCAGAGAAGGTGTAGGTCTCAGTCTCGGATGAATTATTCTGAACCTCCTTGGCACCCTGGAGCGCTACCACCAGGTATGAGTAGGATGGCTTATGATCACTTTGTCTCTGCCACATCAATTGTATGGCCGTTGTCGTCACATTCACCACTTTGAGATTGGTCACCGCTTCGGGCACTGAAGCAAATACAGCAAAGGGTTATGTAATTATGTAGATTACTGGTGTTTAGGTAGAAAAGAGTATTTTCCATTTTTCCAATGTATGGGATATTTTAACGTTATGATTATTCAGAATCCTTTTAAGCTTCAGCAGTTTGACGGTATTTAAATGAAAGGTCTTACTTGTGTAACTGAATGTATGTTCGTCCGTTGATTCACTTCCTGGTGCCGCTATGGTCCTGACGCTGATATTGTATCTAGTTCCTGGCTCAAGGTTTAACACGTCAGTGATGTTGCTGTTGACTGTTGTGTTAAGTGGTTCTCCCGTGTCTTTGTAGGTTTGAACTAAGTATCTGTAATACAGCTGTTTTCCCTGTGGGTAAGACCATTTCACTTCTATGGAGGTGTTGGATTTAGGGCTGGCTATAATGTCCGAAACAGGGTTGGGCACTAGAAAAATTAGAAACAAGGGAAATGTTAATTAAAAAGTCAATAAATGAGAGGAGATTTCCTTCACATGTGATACATGTATAGTACATTTTAGGTAATATCCTGTTTTTCTTAGGTGCAAACAAAAGTACAATTATGATCACTCCAATAAATAGAGACACTTGTATGTTCTCTATGTTCTTCTTCAATGACTTACATGTGAAAGCAGAAGTACTGACGTTAGAGCTGGTCAGATATTCAGGTCCAACTGTTTCTACGGTTATACTGTAGGATGTCCCAGAGGAAAGCATGGACAGCTCTGTGTTATTGACTGAGGCGTTGAGACTTTGCAATGCGCCATTGTCAGTCTGGTAGGTAATATTGTAGGTAATGTGTGGAGCATCTTCCATCTTAGCAGGAGTCGCCCACTCCAGATAGAGAGAAGAGTTTTTCGTCCGACTGAAGATGATGAAACCAGGAGGTGTGGGAACTAAAATGTATAAGAAACAGGTACAGGTTCACACACGCTTATTAACTTTATATGTGTCTATGTGAAAAGTAACTTACAAAATATTTTAATAAATAGAAACTTTCAAACACTCATTATGACTGATCTTATTCTGAGGACAGGCTAACATGTATGTGGAAAGTTCAAACACAGACTACAGCTGCTAAAGAGCATTTAGTAACATGGTGTTTCCACAACATATCCCACATTTACATTAAACTGCACAGAATCTGAAAACAATAATAGAATGGTTGGGATGTTGAACTTACTTGTGGCAAACGAAGACTGGTCAGACATGTCATTGAAGTCTCCAACGACAGCCGTCACTGTGATATTAAAGATTCTCCCCGGATTTAAATCAGTAAAGTGGGCTGTGGTGACTGTGGTGTTCTGGGTATTCAAAAACATCAGGTCCTCATTGGAGATAGTCACTAAATAGTGATCAACTCTCCCCTTTGGCAATATCCAGCTGATGTTCAGGTTATCAGTTCCTCTGTTTGTAATCATAATGTTCCCAGGCTTCTCAGGCCCTGTACAACAAAGTAAGTAAAATATAGTTTGCTCCTCTTGTCATTATTTTGTTAAAAACAAACACACAACCCAATCATGATGTATCAAATTTTTAAATTGCATAATGACAATAAAGCACATCTATTCTCTGTAATGCCTTTTTATTGAATTAAAAACATAAACCTGAACCGAATATATAAGCAATCCATACTCAATACTATTTAAGATACATTATTTTACTTTTACTTTTTAACTAATTTTTGAAGCTCTAAATGCATCATATATGTTTGTTAGTAGGCTTCTTCTGTTTTAAACAGCCTTTTATGAACATCAATGTTATTATTGGTCTTCCTATTAAGCTATTGTCGAAGGTATATTAACCATAAATAAATGGGTTTGGTTCAAGTGAAGATTGGTGGATGAACAGAAAATGACTCAAAAATTATTAGAAAAATAAGTAAAAAACAGTTATAAAACTAATGTAAAAAGCAATTATTCAATGTATATTTAATAATTAAAAAATATGGACTCCAGCTATCCTGGAGGTGAAATGAGGTATTCTTAGGCCTTCTTGGCTCTATACTGTATTTATTAAGTTTTTCCTATGTATTGCTTATTTAATTTTAGCCTTAGATTATCATGACAGATGGGATTTCCTAAAACTAAGTATGGACTTACTTGTGAAGGTAGTCCTTAAGGTTGTTTCTCCTCTGTTTGAGGACTCTCCTGCAACGGCAGCCACTGTAATGTTGTACTGGACTCCAGGGACTAAATCATTAATAGTAAAGTTTGTAGTGGTAGTTGTGGCGTTTCCATCAGTCCACTCAACTGTGTAAGAGGTAGCAGAGCCGTTGGGTATAGACCACTCCAGAGACACAGACGATGTAGTGACCTTAGTGACATTAAGATTCCTCACCACAGCAGGTTCTGCAAATGCAGAAAAAACACAAAATGAGGGGAAGACAATCAACATGTGAACAGCTCAGAGAAATTAAGGAGGTGTCTGTGGACATATGGGATGTCCAATTTTACCTGGTCATGAAGGGGAGGTGAGAGGAAAGAAACATAAAGATACATCTGGTTCAAAGATGCAGAACAAACAGTAATGCTCTGTGGTAAAAGTTGAAATGATCACACAACAGGTGTCCTGAACGGACCTCCTGGTAGTATAAACCATATTTAACAGCTATAATTCACCATCCGACTTGTGTATCGAGAAATCACAGCCATTTCACTTTCTGTTTTGTTATCCCTACCCACTAGCCTGGTCCAACCAGACCATCGTACTTCATTTCATTTGTACAGAAGGTCTGGAAGTGCTGGCAAACGTTCACTCACTTGGAGGCGGGTGTCTGTCGAAGTTTAAAACTATTGGATCTGCCCAGTGCCACTCTGGATTAGCCAACCAATCGCATCACGTTTGGTCGTCACGTGTGTCATGAGCCGGCTTTTGACGGTGCGTTCCAGTTGGACAGGGAAGGGAACTCGGAAATTTCCAACTTCACTACATAGTCTATGAATCTACCGGTACCTGGCAACGGTAACTTGCTAGAGCCTAACGTTTAGTTATTTGGATGAGAAAGGTTGTAGGCGTCCATACTTTCGCGAGCAGATGCACTGGAACACAGACGAGTCGGAACTCGGAACTACCAAGTCGGAAATCTCCTTCTTCCGAGTATAAAGGAACGCAGCATTCAACTGAAACTGGAGCGCGACTTCGACGTCATCGTTCTCAGCCACTCGCTCTGTTCGCTGATTGGACGACTGTAGATTCTCCGGCTAAAGCTGGGAAATGCACTGTACACCCAAGCTGCATTCCAATAGTAGTTGCACTTCCCCTCGTTCATTTACCCTTAGCCCTTGGTATGACGTAACAGCATACGTTGCACGGAGGGAACTTGGAGAGCGGAGGGAGACTGGGCGGGGGAGGAGCGGAGGATTTAAATGGAACCCACTTGCCCACTTGCCCTTGTAGTCGCAATGGACCGTCAGTTACATAGGTAAATCTGAATGCAAATAATACAGAATTATAACATTCTGCTAAGGTAGCCTATGTTGCAGAAATCCATTTCCATAGCATAACAAACATTGAATTTCGATACGGTAACTCAGATTATCAAGATATTGTTACTTACACATGTAAATTGTTTGCTCCGACATATTTTCTTATTTATGTTAGTTTCAACCAAAAACATTTGTTTTAAATAGTCCTCTAATTGGCAGCCATCTGTGTTATAGCAGCAATGTGTAAACTGCAATACATTCACTGGATTGTTCGTATGGAAATAGGATAGCCTAATTGAGGCGTTTTGGAATATATTTATATATATATATATTTGTCCTGCGGGTGGCCGCGATGTCCCTAAAAGCATACAGTCTAACGGAAAATAAAAGGAGAAGAAGAAGAAGACGAACTGCAATGCACTGTGGGTGATATCCACCTCGGAGTGACCATGGATGTTCACTTGATCACTCAGCCCTCCGAGGGTCTATATCACGAAGTTCACTTCAGTTTCCAGACAATTGGAACGACACTTAAGATGACGGCGGGGATTCCCCCGAGGGCAAGTGCCTAGGGAAAGTGAACGAGGGCATGTTGAACGGGTATTGGAACGCAGGGCCAGACTGACTACTGAAGGGAAAATGAAATTTGGCCGGAAGTAGGCGGGCGGGCGGAGCCAGGCTATGACAGTGAAATTGTACTGCACTACGGCAGTCAACTCCGTCACATTAGTTTTTGTTTTAGTTACATTGAATTTCCCGTTACTTGTTCCATCAGTCCATTGTATGCTATAGAAGGATCTATTTCACTTTGGTTCGGTCCACATCAGAGATATGGAGGATGTTGTTATTTCAGTGACAGTGTGAATCCCCACAGCTTCAGGCTCTGTGAGTGTTAGGGGTGATATGGCTAAAGGCCAGGACACACCGGTCCGACTACCCGAAAATGGAGTCTGCCGTTTCAGGCCGCTCTTGAGTTTGTTTCGTAGTAGGGGAGCCTGGGGGCAATTGTAACACTTTTTGGTTTTAGTGTCATTACTCAAAAACCTCTTGAAGTATTTAGATAATTTGTTTTAATTAGGCAATTTGTATCTGTACTCTAATTGTGAACATTAATAATTTTCTTTTACAGGCAATGTTAGATTCACAATATCGATCTAGAAATTGCAAGTCAAACGTTACAATCGCCCCCTGGTACGGGGGCAATTGTAACAGTGTGTGGGGGCAATTGTAACAACAGATCTCATAGCTTCATTTAACAATTAAGGACCACAATAATCTTCCTATTAATGCAGGGAAATATAGGGGAAACTATTTAATATCAATTGGAAAATTGATTTCATATCAAAACAATAAATATTAGACATCGACAAAGTGCGTTTAAAGAATTAACATTACTGGAAATGCTTATTTCATTATATTCGTAATAGATGCTTAAAAAAACAACAAACAGTTAAAAACAAACCAATTTCAAACCATAACTTCAAAAACTAACAATCAGATAGCTTTCTTATTACAATATAATTTTGTATTTTTTTTTGTATTTTAATGTATAGGGTCGGGGGCAATTGTAACACAGTGTAACAATTGCCCCCGACCATAACAACTTGACACAAACTACCCTGATGGCTAGAAACAATGGAGCTAATGTTTAACAAAGATGTCATATCTTACACAACAGTAATGTCATCAAAACAAAACAGAATTAATTTAATTGAAATTAAATATTAAAACTTTATGAGAAAAATACTGTAGATTTAATTTTTTACTTTCGTACCTCAGAAACGTGTTTTTTCTGAAAAAATACTTTAAAAAGGGAATATCAATTTACCCTTTGGTATGCAGAGAGACATCATCAAAATACATGTGCAAAATAAATTTTGTGTATCTACTTTATTTCTTATTGGTGCAATTTGATTTGTTACAATTGCCCCCTGTTACAATTGCCCCCGGTCTCCCCTATACCCCCCCTGCTCTCAATTCACCGGCCAGTGTTGTTGTTGTTTAAAGCAGCTGACCGGCGCGGCGCTAAATGTTTACGTCACACCTGACGCTGTTTACAAGCACCTCTTTCATTTCGGAACGCTGTGTAAAAGGGGCTACTGATGCGCCAGCAGGCCGGCGTTGCTTGGTTCTGTGTAAATATGATAATGGCCATCACCTGCCATTGCAGTAACTGTTATTTCATACTGGACACCAGCAGTCAGGTCAGTAATGTTTGTATGATTTTGAGTCACATTAACAGTCTGCTCTGAATTTCCATCATTCCACTGTACTCTATAGAAATAGATCTCTCCATTTGGTTCAGTCCAGTTCAGAGACATGGAGGATGTTGTGAATTTTGTGACAGTGAGATCCCTTACAGCTTCAGGCTCTGGAAGAGCAGGATAAATGCAGGGGAAAAAATCTAATGAAGAACCAAGTTGGTGTCAATTGAGCCACAAATGTGGGAGGAGATACGTTTAAGAGTTTTTGCAGTCTCTGAAAAAAATGTATTGGTAGACTTCAAAATTGCTGCCAGGTCACAGCAGGAGAAGTTTCTGAATTGTAGATGGTAACTGTGGCACCACCATCATGACTATTAGCATCCAAAGCATGTTTATTAAGTTTGGCACAGTACTGGGAAAGTTGGTGAGTTTTCACGCAATTGAACGTGGATATCTTGCGGAGAATATTAAGTCTGAAGAATAATACTGGCAAGAACAAGAAGGTCCGTGCAGCCCTGATGCTCGGCCCCTAATTAGCTTAACACGTGAGCTCTCTTGCCATCTATATAGTCCCGTACAAAAACAGCATCACTGTAGCCGAAACCAATCCCAGCAGTCAACAACAACTAGGACTTGATATTCTACATCTGGACCTTTCTTATCACAACATCTGAGATTCATCCTGCTTATGATCACTCCAGACCCTTTTTCTACAACAGATATCCTCAGCAGATTCTCATTACCTGACGGTATGAAACACATTGAAATGCTCACTTACTTGTGTATTGGGAAACAGTGTCACTCAGTCCTTCAGTGTGGCCATCACCTGCCACTGCAGTAACTGTTATAACATACTGGACACCAGCAGTCAGGCCAGTAATGTTTGTATGATGTTGAGTCACATTAACAGTCTGATCTGAATTTCCATCATTCCACTGTACTCTATAGAAAGAGATCTCTCCATTTGGTTTAGTCCAGTTCAGAGACATGGAGGATGTTGAGAATTTTGTGACAGTGAGATCCCTTACAGCTTCAGGCTCTGGAAGTGCAGGGTAAATGCAGGGGGAAAAATCTAATGAAGAACCAAGTTGGTGTCAATTGAGCCACAAATGTGGGAGGAGATACGTTTAAGAGTTTTTGCAGTCTCTGAATTTTTTTTATTGGTAGACTTCAAAATTGCTGCCAGGTCACAGCAGGAGAAGTTTCTGAATTGTAGATGGTAACTGTGGCACCACCATCATGGCTATTAGCATCCAAAGCATGTTTATTAAGTTTGGCACAGGACTGGGAAAGTTGGTGAGTTTTCACGCAATTGAACGTGGATATCTTGCGGAGAATATTAAGTCTGAAGAATAATACTGGCAAGAACAAGAAGGTCCGTGCAGCCCTGATGCTCGGCCCCTAATTAGCTTAACACGTGAGCTCTCTTGCCATCTATATAGTCCCGTACAAAAACAGCATCACTGTAGCCGAAACCAATCCCAGCAGTCAACAACAACTAGGACTTGATATTCTACATCTGGACCTTTCTTATCACAACATCTGAGATTCATCCTGCTTATGATCACTCCAGACCCTTTTTCTACAACAGATATCCTCAGCAGATTCTCATTACCTGACGGTATGAAACACATTGAAATGCTCACTTACTTGTGTATTGGGAAACAGTGTCACTCAGTCCTTCAGTGTGGCCATCACCTGCCACTGCAGTAACTGTTATAACATACTGGACACCAGCAGTCAGGCCAGTAATGTTTGTATGATGTTGAGTCACATTAACAGTCTGATCTGAATTTCCATCATTCCACTGTACTCTATAGAAAGAGATCTCTCCATTTGGTTTAGTCCAGTTCAGAGACATGGAGGATGTTGAGAATTTTGTGACAGTGAGATCCCTTACAGCTTCAGGCTCTGGAAGTGCAGGGTAAATGCAGGGGGAAAAATCTAATGAAGAACCAAGTTGGTGTCAATTGAGCCACAAATGTGGGAGGAGATACGTTTAAGAGTTTTTGCAGTCTCTGAATTTTTTTTATTGGTAGACTTCAAAATTGCTGCCAGGTCACAGCAGGAGAAGTTTCTGAATTGTAGATGGTAACTGTGGCACCACCATCATGACTATTAGCATCCAAAGCATGTTTATTAAGTTTGGCACAGGACTGGGAAAGTTGGTGAGTTTTCACGCAATTGAACGTGGATATCTTGCGGAGAATATTAAGTCTGAAGAATAATACTGGCAAGAACAAGAAGGTCCGTGCAGCCCTGATGCTCGGCCCCTAATTAGCTTAACACGTGAGCTCTCTTGCCATCTATATAGTCCCGTACAAAAACAGCATCACTGTAGCCGAAACCAATCCCAGCAGTCAACAACAACTAGGACTTGATATTCTACATCTGGACCTTTCTTATCACAACATCTGAGATTCATCCTGCTTATGATCACTCCAGACCCTTTTTCTACAACAGATATCCTCAGCAGATTCTCATTACCTGACGGTATGAAACACATTGAAATGCTCACTTACTTGTGTATTGGGAAACAGTGTCACTCAGTCCTTCAGTGTGGCCATCACCTGCCACTGCAGTAACTGTTATAACATACTGGACACCAGCAGTCAGGCCAGTAATGTTTGTATGATGTTGAGTCACATTAACAGTCTGATCTGAATTTCCATCATTCCACTGTACTCTATAGAAAGAGATCTCTCCATTTGGTTTAGTCCAGTTCAGAGACATGGAGGATGTTGAGAATTTTGTGACAGTGAGATCCCTTACAGCTTCAGGCTCTGGAAGTGCAGGGTAAATGCAGGGGGAAAAATCTAATGAAGAACCAAGTTGGTGTCAATTGAGCCACAAATGTGGGAGGAGATACGTTTAAGAGTTTTTGCAGTCTCTGAATTTTTTTTATTGGTAGACTTCAAAATTGCTGCCAGGTCACAGCAGGAGAAGTTTCTGAATTGTAGATGGTAACTGTGGCACCACCATCATGGCTATTAGCATCCAAAGCATGTTTATTAAGTTTGGCACAGGACTGGGAAAGTTGGTGAGTTTTCACGCAATTGAACGTGGATATCTTGCGGAGAATATTAAGTCTGAAGAATAATACTGGCAAGAACAAGAAGGTCCGTGCAGCCCTGATGCTCGGCCCCTAATTAGCTTAACACGTGAGCTCTCTTGCCATCTATATAGTCCCGTACAAAAACAGCATCACTGTAGCCGAAACCAATCCCAGCAGTCAACAACAACTAGGACTTGATATTCTACATCTGGACCTTTCTTATCACAACATCTGAGATTCATCCTGCTTATGATCACTCCAGACCCTTTTTCTACAACAGATATCCTCAGCAGATTCTCATTACCTGACGGTATGAAACACATTGAAATGCTCACTTACTTGTGTATTGGGAAACAGTGTCACTCAGTCCTTCAGTGTGGCCATCACCTGCCACTGCAGTAACTGTTATAACATACTGGACACCAGCAGTCAGGCCAGTAATGTTTGTATGATGTTGAGTCACATTAACAGTCTGATCTGAATTTCCATCATTCCACTGTACTCTATAGAAAGAGATCTCTCCATTTGGTTTAGTCCAGTTCAGAGACATGGAGGATGTTGAGAATTTTGTGACAGTGAGATCCCTTACAGCTTCAGGCTCTGGAAGTGCAGGGTAAATGCAGGGGGAAAAATCTAATGAAGAACCAAGTTGGTGTCAATTGAGCCACAAATGTGGGAGGAGATACGTTTAAGAGTTTTTGCAGTCTCTGAATTTTTTTTATTGGTAGACTTCAAAATTGCTGCCAGGTCACAGCAGGAGAAGTTTCTGAATTGTAGATGGTAACTGTGGCACCACCATCATGGCTATTAGCATCCAAAGCATGTTTATTAAGTTTGGCACAGGACTGGGAAAGTTGGTGAGTTTTCACGCAATTGAACGTGGATATCTTGCGGAGAATATTAAGTCTGAAGAATAATACTGGCAAGAACAAGAAGGTCCGTGCAGCCCTGATGCTCGGCCCCTAATTAGCTTAACACGTGAGCTCTCTTGCCATCTATATAGTCCCGTACAAAAACAGCATCACTGTAGCCGAAACCAATCCCAGCAGTCAACAACAACTAGGACTTGATATTCTACATCTGGACCTTTCTTATCACAACATCTGAGATTCATCCTGCTTATGATCACTCCAGACCCTTTTTCTACAACAGATATCCTCAGCAGATTCTCATTACCTGACGGTATGAAACACATTGAAATGCTCACTTACTTGTGTATTGGGAAACAGTGTCACTCAGTCCTTCAGTGTGGCCATCACCTGCCACTGCAGTAACTGTTATAACATACTGGACACCAGCAGTCAGGCCAGTAATGTTTGTATGATGTTGAGTCACATTAACAGTCTGATCTGAATTTCCATCATTCCACTGTACTCTATAGAAAGAGATCTCTCCATTTGGTTTAGTCCAGTTCAGAGACATGGAGGATGTTGAGAATTTTGTGACAGTGAGATCCCTTACAGCTTCAGGCTCTGGAAGTGCAGGGTAAATGCAGGGGGAAAAATCTAATGAAGAACCAAGTTGGTGTCAATTGAGCCACAAATGTGGGAGGAGATACGTTTAAGAGTTTTTGCAGTCTCTGAATTTTTTTTATTGGTAGACTTCAAAATTGCTGCCAGGTCACAGCAGGAGAAGTTTCTGAATTGTAGATGGTAACTGTGGCACCACCATCATGACTATTAGCATCCAAAGCATGTTTATTAAGTTTGGCACAGGACTGGGAAAGTTGGTGAGTTTTCACGCAATTGAACGTGGATATCTTGCGGAGAATATTAAGTCTGAAGAATAATACTGGCAAGAACAAGAAGGTCCGTGCAGCCCTGATGCTCGGCCCCTAATTAGCTTAACACGTGAGCTCTCTTGCCATCTATATAGTCCCGTACAAAAACAGCATCACTGTAGCCGAAACCAATCCCAGCAGTCAACAACAACTAGGACTTGATATTCTACATCTGGACCTTTCTTATCACAACATCTGAGATTCATCCTGCTTATGATCACTCCAGACCCTTTTTCTACAACAGATATCCTCAGCAGATTCTCATTACCTGACGGTATGAAACACATTGAAATGCTCACTTACTTGTGTATTGGGAAACAGTGTCACTCAGTCCTTCAGTGTGGCCATCACCTGCCACTGCAGTAACTGTTATAACATACTGGACACCAGCAGTTAGGCCAGTAATGTTTGTATGATGTTGAGTCACATTAACAGTCTGATCTGAATTTCCATCATTCCACTGTACTCTATAGAAAGAGATCTCTCCATTTGGTTTAGTCCAGTTCAGAGACATGGAGGATGTTGAGAATTTTGTGACAGTGAGATCCCTTACAGCTTCAGGCTCTGGAAGTGCAGGGTAAATGCAGGGGGAAAAATCTAATGAAGAACCAAGTTGGTGTCAATTGAGCCACAAATGTGGGAGGAGATACGTTTAAGAGTTTTTGCAGTCTCTGAATTTTTTTTATTGGTAGACTTCAAAATTGCTGCCAGGTCACAGCAGGAGAAGTTTCTGAATTGTAGATGGTAACTGTGGCACCACCATCATGGCTATTAGCATCCAAAGCATGTTTATTAAGTTTGGCACAGGACTGGGAAAGTTGGTGAGTTTTCACGCAATTGAACGTGGATATCTTGCGGAGAATATTAAGTCTGAAGAATAATACTGGCAAGAACAAGAAGGTCCGTGCAGCCCTGATGCTCGGCCCCTAATTAGCTTAACACGTGAGCTCTCTTGCCATCTATATAGTCCCGTACAAAAACAGCATCACTGTAGCCGAAACCAATCCCAGCAGTCAACAACAACTAGGACTTGATATTCTACATCTGGACCTTTCTTATCACAACATCTGAGATTCATCCTGCTTATGATCACTCCAGACCCTTTTTCTACAACAGATATCCTCAGCAGATTCTCATTACCTGACGGTATGAAACACATTGAAATGCTCACTTACTTGTGTATTGGGAAACAGTGTCACTCAGTCCTTCAGTGTGGCCATCACCTGCCACTGCAGTAACTGTTATAACATACTGGACACCAGCAGTCAGGCCAGTAATGTTTGTATGATGTTGAGTCACATTAACAGTCTGATCTGAATTTCCATCATTCCACTGTACTCTATAGAAAGAGATCTCTCCATTTGGTTTAGTCCAGTTCAGAGACATGGAGGATGTTGAGAATTTTGTGACAGTGAGATCCCTTACAGCTTCAGGCTCTGGAAGTGCAGGGTAAATGCAGGGGGAAAAATCTAATGAAGAACCAAGTTGGTGTCAATTGAGCCACAAATGTGGGAGGAGATACGTTTAAGAGTTTTTGCAGTCTCTGAATTTTTTTTATTGGTAGACTTCAAAATTGCTGCCAGGTCACAGCAGGAGAAGTTTCTGAATTGTAGATGGTAACTGTGGCACCACCATCATGACTATTAGCATCCAAAGCATGTTTATTAAGTTTGGCACAGGACTGGGAAAGTTGGTGAGTTTTCACGCAATTGAACGTGGATATCTTGCGGAGAATATTAAGTCTGAAGAATAATACTGGCAAGAACAAGAAGGTCCGTGCAGCCCTGATGCACGGCCCCTAATTAGCTTAACACGTGAGCTCTCTTGCCATCTATATAGTCCCGTACAAAAACAGCATCACTGTAGCCGAAACCAATCCCAGCAGTCAACAACAACTAGGACTTGATATTCTACATCTGGACCTTTCTTATCACAACATCTGAGATTCATCCTGCTTATGATCACTCCAGACCCTTTTTCTACAACAGATATCCTCAGCAGATTCTCATTACCTGACGGTATGAAACACATTGAAATGCTCACTTACTTGTGTATTGGGAAACAGTGTCACTCAGTCCTTCAGTGTGGCCATCACCTGCCACTGCAGTAACTGTTATAACATACTGGACACCAGCAGTCAGGCCAGTAATGTTTGTATGATGTTGAGTCACATTAACAGTCTGATCTGAATTTCCATCATTCCACTGTACTCTATAGAAAGAGATCTCTCCATTTGGTTTAGTCCAGTTCAGAGACATGGAGGATGTTGAGAATTTTGTGACAGTGAGATCCCTTACAGCTTCAGGCTCTGGAAGTGCAGGGTAAATGCAGGGGGAAAAATCTAATGAAGAACCAAGTTGGTGTCAATTGAGCCACAAATGTGGGAGGAGATACGTTTAAGAGTTTTTGCAGTCTCTGAATTTTTTTTATTGGTAGACTTCAAAATTGCTGCCAGGTCACAGCAGGAGAAGTTTCTGAATTGTAGATGGTAACTGTGGCACCACCATCATGGCTATTAGCATCCAAAGCATGTTTATTAAGTTTGGCACAGGACTGGGAAAGTTGGTGAGTTTTCACGCAATTGAACGTGGATATCTTGCGGAGAATATTAAGTCTGAAGAATAATACTGGCAAGAACAAGAAGGTCCGTGCAGCCCTGATGCTCGGCCCCTAATTAGCTTAACACGTGAGCTCTATTGCCATCTATATAGTCCCGTACAAAAACAGCATCACTGTAGCCGAAACCAATCCCAGCAGTCAACAACAACTAGGACTTGATATTCTACATCTGGACCTTTCTTATCACAACATCTGAGATTCATCCTGCTTATGATCACTCCAGACCCTTTTTCTACAACAGATATCCTCAGCAGATTCTCATTACCTGACGGTATGAAACACATTGAAATGCTCACTTACTTGTGTATTGGGAAACAGTGTCACTCAGTCCTTCAGTGTGGCCATCACCTGCCACTGCAGTAACTGTTATAACATACTGGACACCAGCAGTCAGGCCAGTAATGTTTGTATGATGTTGAGTCACATTAACAGTCTGATCTGAATTTCCATCATTCCACTGTACTCTATAGAAAGAGATCTCTCCATTTGGTTTAGTCCAGTTCAGAGACATGGAGGATGTTGAGAATTTTGTGACAGTGAGATCCCTTACAGCTTCAGGCTCTGGAAGTGCAGGGTAAATGCAGGGGGAAAAATCTAATGAAGAACCAAGTTGGTGTCAATTGAGCCACAAATGTGGGAGGAGATACGTTTAAGAGTTTTTGCAGTCTCTGAATTTTTTTTATTGGTAGACTTCAAAATTGCTGCCAGGTCACAGCAGGAGAAGTTTCTGAATTGTAGATGGTAACTGTGGCACCACCATCATGGCTATTAGCATCCAAAGCATGTTTATTAAGTTTGGCACAGGACTGGGAAAGTTGGTGAGTTTTCACGCAATTGAACGTGGATATCTTGCGGAGAATATTAAGTCTGAAGAATAATACTGGCAAGAACAAGAAGGTCCGTGCAGCCCTGATGCTCGGCCCCTAATTAGCTTAACACGTGAGCTCTCTTGCCATCTATATAGTCCCGTACAAAAACAGCATCACTGTAGCCGAAACCAATCCCAGCAGTCAACAACAACTAGGACTTGATATTCTACATCTGGACCTTTCTTATCACAACATCTGAGATTCATCCTGCTTATGATCACTCCAGACCCTTTTTCTAAAACAGATATCCTCAGCAGATTCTCATTACCTGACGGTATGAAACACATTGAAATGCTCACTTACTTGTGTATTGGGAAACAGTGTCACTCAGTCCTTCAGTGTGGCCATCACCTGCCACTGCAGTAACTGTTATAACATACTGGACACCAGCAGTCAGGCCAGTAATGTTTGTATGATGTAGAGTCACATTAACAGTCTGATTTGAATTTCCATCATTCCACTGTACTCTATAGAAAGAGATCTCTCCATTTGGCTTAGGCCAGTTCAGAGACATGGAGGATGTTGTGAATTTTGTGACAGTGAGATCCCTGACAGCTTCAGGCTCTGTGATATTAGGATGAATGCAGGGGTACACATTTTAAATCAAATTAAGATCTACAAGAAAAACAACCTACTGAGAGTGGCAAAAAGGCTAAAGAATGCACAAGTAAGTTTGATTCGTGACATTAGAGCAGATTGACCATGTCCAAAAAGGTAATTATATTAAAACGAAATGTTGTCAGTTGTGAGTTCGGCAAATTTGTGATGTTCTTTAAAAAAAGATTACAATCTCAAGGGGCCCAAATGGGAAGGAAAGAGCATAGAGGAGAGACAAGGATAGGCCCAAGTTAGTGCACTGAAAGTGAGTAAAACTGTGTCACTGGTTGCACCCTAAGGATGTTGTTATTTCAGTGACAGTGAGAATCCCCACAGCTTCAGGCTCTGATATAATATGGGGGAAGTAAAAGGTTTTAAAAAGCATCTACAATTTAGGCTGGTTGAAAATGCACACTTGAGTATGATTAATGACATTAGAGCATATTTACCATGTCAAAAAGCTTAATTTAAATTAAAATGAAATGTTGCCCATCATTAATGTGGTGAATTTGTGATTAAATAACAACAGGAATTAGCTTCACATGTGAGCTCTCTTGTCATCTATATAGTTCCGTACAAAGACAGCATCACTGTAGCCAAAACCAAACCCAGCTGTCAACAACAAGAGGACTTGATATTCTACATCTGGACCTTTCTTATCACAACCTTTGAGTTTCATCCTGCTTATGATCACTGCAGGCGGTTTTCCTCCAACAGATATCCCCAGCAGATTCTCATTACCTGACAGTAAGAAACACATTGAAATGCTCACTTACTTGTGTATTGGGAAACAGTGTCATTCTGTCCTTCAGTGTGGCCATCACCTGCCACTGCAGTAACTGTTATTTCATACCGGACACCAGCAGTCAGGTCAGTAATGTTTGAATGATTTTGATCAACAGTCTGATTTGAACTTCCATCATTCCACTGTACTCTATAGAAAGAGATCTCTCCATTTGGTCGAGTCCAGTTTAGAGACATAGAGGATGTTGTGAATTTTGTGACAGTGATATCTCTGACAGCATCAGGCTCTGTGGATGCAAGAAAGGTTGGGGGGGGGGGTGTAGTGTTACACGACTGTAATCCAAGTATTTTATATCTGTGCTTTATCCATTTGAGTGTTCACAATCAAATGGTCAGACATGCAGTAGGTACTATGCCAAATAAAGTCATAGTTGCAGATATTGGGATAGATCAAGGACTGAAATGCAAGTGTTTTGTCAAAGTAAGCAGACTTACCGGTTGTGACATTTTTGCAGCAATTCAAACAACCAAGGGAGATTTGATAGACCGACCCAGGATTCAAACCAGTTATTGAACCGTTTTCATAAGTAAGGTTTCCAATCGACAAGTTGCAGTTTGGTATTGATCTAAAAGTGACTGTTGTTGTGGTTGCCATTAATGTTTCTGTGTCATTGCTGTCACATGCATTACCTAAGAGGTAGAGACAAGAAGGAGAAGAAAAACAAGGCCAACAGTAGGACATGAGCACAACTAGATTAGAGCAGGGCCCAGGCAACACATAACACAACATACAGCACTATGTGAGAACTTTAAAAAAGAATAGTGACACATTAACAGAAATGTATTAAAAGTGTACTTACATGCCGCTTGGGTGATCTGTGGAGAAGAGGAAAGAGAAAAGCAAAGTTAACATGCTTGCGCCAGCAGAGGTCAGCATTGAGTTTAAAACAGCTTCAAAGCATCAACTGGGAAACCAACTACCTGTTCACAGTCCAAGGGCATCAGTATATAATAGCAACTAAAAGAACTATCCTGATCCTTAAATGGAACTAGTGTTAAACAGGTTGTGGCTCATCAGTTTCCTAAACACCAGGCCTTTGTAAACCCCTGCCCGTGTGTGATGTGAACTGTGGTCCTTGGAGTCAAACAACAGGAGGATGACCCGCAACCTTTCCAATTTTTTTTTTAACTTGCTACATGTTATGTTATTTTTCCCTTCATTGTATTTGTCCAAAAGTAGACGGATTGAAGTCCAAACATACTGGAATACGCCTGTAAAAATGCGCAATGAGTCGTTTTAATTAGAAAATACAAACTTGTAATACCAAATAATGTAATTGTTATTCGTCTAGGGGTAAAAAGAAGAAAAAAATATGTGGTTTATTCACTTCCTTGTCAACTGTGCACATACACATACAAAAGCTCAGTATTAAGGAATGCAATGCCCTGTTAACTGATGAAAAGATTGTGTTTGCGTGCCATTAAGTACAAACAAGGATGTAGGCTGTGGTTATACAAGATTACAGTAGGTTATGGTAAATAGGCGTTTTATGGATATCACAAATCTCTCATGCTCCAAAATAACTACATACAAATTACCAAGGCGGACGCCGGACGCTAAATATCAAACTCACACATGTAGACATGAAGCTTCATGTCCACACAGCTCTGTATTTCCACGGTGATTATCATCTGTATCCTGCTATCAGGACTTAGCACACAGCTCTGACTCGACATTACTTATTAGCCAAAACTTAAACAGCCCAGAGTCCCTCACTGACATGTTGCCTTCCAGTTTGTTTGCCACGCAGCTAAACATTAAACATATGGCATCATTGCTCAAACCCGCACCATTCTCTGCCGCACACAGATCACAGACAGGTTCAATCATTGACTCCAGTTAACAATGGTATACAAGACTTCACACACAGCATGGCCTGCATTACACAAAATCTAATCAGGCATGCAAATCCAACGGAATATGACATGGAATATAACAGGGCAAAAGCCGCTCAGTATACAGAGAAAAGACGGATTAATCTTGACCTGTCCAGCTGAGCTTAGTCATATTCACAGAACACAGTCTGATAAAACAACCCTGCAATACATATGAAGGTTATAATGTGCAGCCATGTTCAAACTATAACCTCAAAAGTAACCTGACAATTGAATGTTATAAGAACATTAAAAACAGAGCTGCAACTAGTCTATGTTTACGTTTTTTGATTATTCTGATCCTAATCATTTTGTCTGTAAAATGTCAGTGAAATGAGGAAATCATAATTTCTCTTCAACCCAAAGATATTAAGTTTTACAATGTAATAAAACGGAGAATAGCATTAATAAATGTTTTACTATGATGAGGAGGACTGATTTGGTATACGGCTATTGTGCTATACGTTAGGTGAATCTTTCATTATTGTTTACTATGTAGGGATGTAGTTCAAACAATGTGTTGTATTTATTTCTTCTATACAGCCTTATACTAACAATGTAAATCACCTTCAACATGCTTTGGCAATATTGAACCTAGGTAATAAGTACGCTGATAAAGCAGATCAGTTGAATTAACAATAGACCATAGAAGAATAGGTTTCACTACTCAGAAGTCCAGGAGGTACAGGAAAAAGGGAAAGAAAAGGTCTATTCTGCAGTATATGTTGCCTCTTTCACCCAACCGACCCTGGAGACCGCTGTCCTCTTAACTTTTCTTTTTCTATTAACAGCAGTGACCCATCCCTTCCTCCCACTCTTCTGGGACTCCATTCTTCTTTCTGAAGTACAATGGTGCCACACAGTGGTGCATGAGGAGTTCAAGGGCTCAGTACTCTTTGAGGCTCTGGTGTTTGCATAGTGTATGAGAAGGTCAGTATACATTTCAATGACATACGATTCACATGTGTTTGTTTTATCTTTAACAGAGTCTTTGCACTTCTTAAAACCTAAACTATATACCAGCCATTATTTAAATTTATTAGGTAGCGTGGGGGGGAAAAACATACTGTCATTTTGGGTGGATTTTGTTCGTTACCAGCCAAGAGGAACAGTCTGTATAAGGAAGTACACGTCTGCGAGGCTATACTTCTGCTGTTGGTGCAGGGTGTAGGGACAGTTGAGGTTCACACTAACGCCCTGTTAGAGGGAGGGTAGGTGGTTGTTAGATCATGTATCACTATCCGTAATTTTAGGGACACACTTATACCACATACTTATAGATATATACGTAACATATCCATCACCACAGTATATAATTTTTTTTAGGTGATGAAAAAGCATTTTGCGCAGCTGTAAATATCCCCGATGTTCGGACGGAGAGTTTCAAGATATCCGCATTAGTTAAATTACTAAAACAGAGGAATATATCATATATTCTCCCTTTTTTTTCTCGTTAATAATGACTTCAATTTGGATATTGTAAGGATTTAGATTTGATGACTGAATTCTATACTGGATTTATGTATTTGTATAAAAAAAGGTACTTCACAGAGAGGGAGAAAAAGCAAATGCTTTAAAAAAAAGTGTCTTACTTTAAAATTGCACTTTATTTGCCCATTCATTTAGCCTGGAAATCCAGACCCTGATATCTTGAATGATAGAGGGTCTGGCCACGATCAATAGTAATTTCCAACTCAAGGGGCGGCTCCTACTCGTGCATTTCAAATGCCACTGCACGCAGTTGGATAGCACTACAACCAATCAGAGCGATGCACAAGGTGACGTAAGCCCCGTTCGTTTAGCAAACAGCTGTTAAACTGTTAAATTAAACGTTTGCCGTTGTCGGTCGGCAAAACAGAACGTTCCACTTACTTGCTAATGAAAGATTTGAGTGCCGTCTTCTAAATCGTAAAGGGTCGAGGCCAAAGCAGTCTCAAACTCACACAACATATCCGCAGCCATCTTTGATGTTTACTATCACGGCTTCGACGTTGCATGCACGTCACTGTCGTCATCCGGTTACGTCCTCCCCAGAATACCATATAAAGGGCTCTGGCGCGCCCATATTAGATAGAAACAATTGAAACGTGAGCCCGGATTTCTGGTCTTCTAGAAAAAGCTTCAACGGAGAGTGTCCAGATCAACAGGCGCAGCAAATTTAATTTGCCAGCGCCTAGTGGCAGGTCTGGGAATGCCAGGCTACCATTCATTACCACAAGAGTTCACTTTGGATGAGAACAGACAAATAGAGACTGCCAGTCATTATAGGTAATTGTCCCAGGCAGAGATACAGCCACGCTTATTCCCTCCATCAGGACTGGGGTTGTAATTTAGGTACAACATGTATAATGTTTTATAAAGTCTCCTATAGCTACCTAGTTTCTATTGAATACATTTAAAAAATTAATTAGCCAATAATGCTCTGTGTCAAACTGTCTTGTTAGAATGAGAAAAGTCAAGTTAAGCAGGTTTTTTTCTTCTGTTGGTTAACAATTGACTACACAACAACAGATATTTTATCCTTTGGACCTAATTTTTTAAGCCGGTCTGATATACATTTGAACATGTAAAATATCCTGACCACTGAGCAAACTCTATTTGTTAATGAAGATAATGTGATACGATGAAAAACTCCATAGCAGCTACCAATTGTTCCTTGTGGTGAGATTGTATTTAGAACTGCTGTTATCCGAGGTCAATAATGATTTATAAACCACCAACAGATGTGTTAAGCATTTGGTAGGTGTGTAGATTTAGTAAGCTTTAGTTTTTGTGGTACATCAATTGGGAATGACATTACAACTGGACTAGAGTTTGAGTTTAAGGGCAGCTGACGCTGGTTCCAGATGTAAAACGTGACTGTGTACGAGCAGAATCTGACAAACTCAACCACTTCGAGCCCCACAAGAATGTGGTAAGGGTCACATACCGGCATGTGAAAGCTGCATCTTCTTAATACTGTGACAATATCATGTTTTCATACAAATATTCATGTTAAACTGACCTCTGGATATGTGACCTCTCTGAACTAAGATTCCCAAATGTTTTATTTCCCTTGGCGTGCTTCCTAAGTATCACTTATGTTCTCCTGACTAAATAAACACAACAACGTCTCAAGCCATTACGTCTTGGCAACAACTCAGAGAGTAGAAACCCATTTGGGAAATATAAATACTGAAGTTCAAATATTGGACATAATTTTTCTTTTCTTTTTTAACGGATCCATTCGGCCTCAGCTCCACTCTCCCTCCTCCCTCTGAATCTGTAAAACCCCTAGTATTTATAGTGAAAGCATATCACTCTATTGAAGCCACTAAAAGAAAAAGGAGAAAAAAACGCTTAAGCTGGTTGTTGGCACACACGGCTCTAAGTCTGTAGACTGTAGTCTCCAGTGTTACCTTTTGTGACCATTAGACTCTCACCTTAGGGCTGATATTTAATGCACACGGTGAAACATACCGGTACTTGGCTGGGACTCAGTGACCCCTATGCTCCTTGCACTGTACATGTGCCCTTGGACTGGGCTTGTCTGGAGGAGGAGGGGGAGGAAATGGCTGTACTGACCACTATATAAACATTGCATAAACCCTAAAGGCAGCCTGCCTGCCACTCTCTTGATTCCCTTTCATTCCCAACAGCCAGCCTTTGCTGCACCCCTCCTGATAACGCCCCAGTTCCTTCCTCCATCATAACACTTGGGCCCAAAAACAATCATGAAATCACCTTAAAAGTGCTCAGGGATCAGCCTATTTAACCTAAGCTCCTCATCATCTGATAACTTGGAACAAAAGCATAAAGAAAATAATAATAATTTTTGATCCTTGAATTGAGGGTATAGAGGACTTGGTGGTGGGGCCTCTGTTGACTTTCTGAGTGGAGAAAGTGGATTCTTGGCGGCAGTATCTGATTCAAACCAAAACATTTATGTGTGTGTGTTTATGTGTTTATCATTAGCTACACTAAACACCCAAGGTTCCAGAGGAATAGATTTGTTCAACATATTAGGACAATTTAAAAAATGTATTTGTCCTAAAATGTTTTACTTCAATAACCTGATAAGACATCTTCCTCCTAAGACTGTGTGGGAATGGATAGAATGTACTCGATTCAAAGCTTTCAGGCAGGGCAGTTTAAAACTGAATCATTGCATGTTTTCCATCCACCTGTTCTAATGCACATTTTAAAAATCTTGAGCAAATATCACAAAAACTGGTTTTTACACTTGCGCGACAGGGTAAACTTTGTTATCTAGAAAAGAAAATTGCAAAAAGGGCAATGGAATCAGGCTGAATCATAATTTGAATTAATCACTTGACATCAAATAGAAACATAATGAGTTCTCCTGAGAATTCAGCTTGATTTAACATTGCTTGGTTTGCCTTTACGTATATGTTTAAAAGGGCATCACGAGCCACATTAATGCTTTCCACTTCAAAATGCAGAACTTTTCTCTTCATCAACTATGGTGTGTGGTGAGATGTGTGGTGAGACTAGTGAAAGTTGCAATTCTCACTTTATTTTACCGCCTCTAATGAATTGGCAGTGTGTTCTCTATTTAAAGTTCACTGCCTCAGACTTTCAATTGTTTCTGGTCTAACATAACTTCCTGGCACTTCCTGAGCCCACCCAGAGAACCCTGATAACAGATTCAAAGAAAATAAAGGACTTTTAAGCATTATGCTGAAGTCCATAGATCCAGTTCATTAAGGTCAAATAAAGGAAGACGAGAGCCACACGACATTGGCTAATAAATCTGCGCTTGTATCTTTAGATCATTGCTGTTGCCAAAACATCATTTGACAGACTGTACTGTATCTTCCTCTGCATTTTGCAATCTGTACCTGGCGTTTTTTCTTTTTCATTTTCATGGGGTTAGGGTTAGGGCAAAGGGCCACTCCACCCAAATAAATGTTTTAATGTTTACTCAATGTCGCTGATAAGTACAACATGTATATTTATAAATAACGGCTCAGACAACCGCTAGTTTTACCCCTGTAACACAAGACATGGGTCAAACTATATTTCTTTAAAGATTTGGATATTTAAGATGCACATACTGTAGGCCTATCCATCGCACGCACAACACTAGTTTTGGAAAAATGTCTATACTATCCAGTTAGTCAATCACGACCGCAGATAAAACATTTATTGAAATTACATTATTATCCACTTTATGGAAAATGGATGAAAGGATGAAGACTTAAGATTTAACTTTTTTTTACACAGTGGCAGTGGTGACTCTCAATTAGAATTAGGGTTTTATGAGAAATATGAGAAGTCAACTATTCTTATTAAAATATTTATTTCTTCTTTAATATGTTCTTATTTTCTATAAGTTATTTTAATGTGTGTATCGTATACATTACCGTATACAGCATTTGAGAGTGATACAAATGGCACAAAACTCTGTTAGACAAATGAAATATGAGCATCTTCCTATGGAATACTATGAGAACATGATTCATGAATCATAAAAAAAATGCCTTAAGCTGGATCTAAATATATCAACTGCCTCCAAATATTCTCCACGCGTGATAGGTGTTAGCTATGAGAGTGTTTGTCTCCAGGTACAGTATCAGCCTCCCACTCCACAGAACTGGCACTGGTATCATGGGCCACATCAGAGACTATGGAAATGAGTGACGTTGTATTTACTGTCGCCAGCACTGTGCTGCACTGTGCAGACTGCTGAGCTGCTGTTGGCAGATACCCATCTGAGTACAATGCACTTGTACTCAGCTTCCTCCTAATGCAGCTGGCCAAAAAGTGCATGAATTATGGCCCCACACCCACAGACTCCGGGCCCAGAGGGCTGGAACGTCACCCTGATCATAGAAGTGTGATCAGTGTGATGTTAAAGCGGAACATTGGGTGTGTGCTGGGTGCTAATCTGCGGGGAAATAAGATCAGAGAAAGCCTTCTGTAGGTTTTGTATTATACTGTATGCTCCTTTCTGCTGCATTCACGGGTGTAAATACTGCATTAAAATGATTGAACTATGGCTAATACATGTCCTTCTTTACTTTTTTAAAATCTAGACTCTGAAGTACAACTCAAGTATGCTGGGAGAGGTTTCTGTCCCATGTGCACTGAACTGAATCTTAAAACTAATTCATCCTTAGGTTATATGTATCAAAACCGTCCAAAAGTCACCTGTTAAAGGTAAAGTCAGGAGAGCTAAGAATTTTTCTCCCATCTGATCCAATGTGGTGGACCCCACTGTTACCGATACCCGTTACCTTAAAGGTGGAAACCACTAATCTGTTTGCTGATTCAACTCGTTTAAAGGCACCTCATTACATATATCAGTAAGTGAACACAACACCAGTCAATGGTACCTGAAAATTCTTTGAAAAAGATTAATTTGTATACATACTGAAAACTGAACGTCTCTACATTGTCAGCTAATCCTCTTGCATAGCTTAAAAAAATACATTCAGATTTAAAATAAAAATTCTATTTATTTCAGCACTTGGTTGTCATGGGCAGTGGGCACTGAGTGATAACCCTGTAATATAGTTATGTTGTACTAATGGGGCATTAAGCATCTCACTTGAAGCACTATAGCACTGGAAATGCAGTGATAGAGAGACAAGTGGGAAAATAATAATAATTGTGCATCTCCACTACAGCCTTAGCTGTCCATGACTTGCTCAGAGGCCACTGGTAAAATGATAGCTATTTGCTGACAATAAGGCCTTTGAGGCCGAGAGAGGAGCCCATGTCTCATTTACATGGATTGGGGAACTGTGACTCTTTGTAATTCATCTTGTACATGCAGATCTTCCAGGCGCAACCCTGTTCGAAGGCAGCATGTTTGGGGATGTTAATTTGAAACTGGATTGTCTTGACAGTTGAAGCAGGGGGGCAGCATTACCCATGGAGGACTTGAATTGTGACTTTTGCACTTTAGATTGATAATGCGATGCAAGACACAAAGAGGCTTATGCTTTTTTCTAATCTGGATACAGTGAGAGCAGTCCATTTTGGAAAGGGATACTTTTGTTCAGACGCACATCAGACGTCACCAAGTCATCACAAGTCATCCACATTTCATAGAAGCACAAGGCATTAGAATAGCTGTTAGCCATTAAGACTGGCTTCAACACACAGAGGCAATAGCCATTGTTGTTGTAGTTAGAAAACGTCTCATTTACTTGCACCAAGATGTTCTCACAGATAGCGATAATAAGGCCCCATACCCAAAACCATGCAAAGTGTTGTACTTTTCCTGGGTCATGAACGGCTGAGTGTTAAGCCGTGGTTTGCATGCACTTTTTCTAGACTGTCACACAGGATGTACTTTATTTTTGGGCCTTTTAAGATGTACAGCATATGAACAACAGAATGGACATGTTATTTCAAGCAGAAGAGCCGTGTCTTTATACACTGCAAGTGAGGCTGAGCGAGTCAGAAATGAAAATTGCATTATTCATTAAGATGTTAATGTAACAGTTCTGTTTGATTTAGTGTTATGTATAAATCTAATATGAAACTCTTAAACATGAAACTTTAATTGTCCCCGTAGGGACATTAGGTTCGATATGGAATAATAATGAACATCTGATTAAACAGACTTTCAACAGACCTATTAATTAAAGCAATAAATCAATGTAATATAGTATAAACAATGCACTATCATTATCCTGAATTTATGATTTAAGCATCAATCTTAAACCTAAAGGATGTAAAATGTTGAAAATCACAAACCGATTACAAAAACAAAAAACAGATCAGTTCATCATGTTGTTGTAACAAATGAACAATTCTCCTTAAAAAATATTTGAAATTTCAATTTAAGAAGAAACTATAATATGTTTCCACATAATACAGAATACCTTACTTATTCCACCTCTGGTGAACTGACAATGAGTAGTTAACACAAATGAACAAAGTTTAATTTAACCCTCTGCACTCCGTTCTATTCTAAACATATTTTATTACTACAATTGCCAAAAACTATACACTTACCCTAGACATAAACTGAAAAAAGTGTATTCCTCGCCGGATTCTGAAATTTCCGAGGATCCACGAATGCGTCTCGTATAATGCAAATTATATTATGTAAAATATAAGCTAAAACAGCACATTTTCACAATAATCATACATTTCACACGTCAAAAAATCTTCAATCTTCAAAAATCAACCCTTTGGGATATCAAGAAGCTGTAAAACCATTAAATTCAATGCGCTATCGGCTTCCCGGAAGCAGCCAAGTTTGTTTACATGTGATGCAATAGCAATGCGACAAATATCTATCAAATCTGCGACGGACTCCCAGACTAGCTAGATATTAGCCAGGCCCCCAGGGCAGCCAGCATGGACATGTGGCCAAGCCATGGTATCGCATGGTATGAATGGGGCTGTGGGAGGAGCTTATTTTCATGCAGCCCGGAGGCAGAAATCCCCGTCCACTACAATACTAGCGTCGAACAAGATTGTATCTCCGCAAAAAATTTCTGGATATCAATCATAGGCTCATACTTATCTTTAGACCATGTACTGATAAAATGGAAGTTTTCTCACTTAAAAACGCCACCTCAAGCGTTTTATTAGCCCAACGGCTTTTAACGGCTTTCAGTTTCAGCCGTTTGTTTTAGAGGGAGAAGGAGGGGTGGGCAGCTGAACAAAGGTTTCGGTTTCGGCCCGGCCTCACGGCAGGAAAATAAATATAATTCTTACTCATTCTGATAAGGCAATTGTGTTGGTTTTATAGAAAAACTTTAAAAAGCTAACTTAAGCATTTGAACATTTGTTTGGTCGATTTCAATAGTTAACTTAAGCACCATGGACCTTTAAAGATGTAACACACGCTATCAAAACAGCGCTAGCCCACTATTTTGGTGTAGATGGCAGGAGGAATCTTCGTTTAGAACTTGTTAACCACTGTATTACATTACAAAACGGAGTGTAATTTAAAGATCACATATAGCGAATCATCGTGGGGTTAGTGACTTAGGGTGTATTCACACATGGAAAGTCCGTTAGTTCACTTGCTTTGGTCCAGACCAAATAGAATTTGGATTTTTTTTTTTGGTGTGGTCCACTTTCATATTGCCCCTTTTGCAAGTGAACCAGCATTACGAAGCAAAACCACACGTGATCTGAGGTCATTCATTCATTGGACAGACATTCTGGGGTGGAGAGAAGCAGGAAGAACGAAGTAAAAACTGCGAATTTATCATTGATATAATATGGGGTTAAAAATAATAAAAATGCCTACATCTAGCCTATAAATAAAGAAGAAAAACATCAAATTATTGTTGTTTCATATGGTTATAATATGTAGCCCTATGACAATGCCACGTTATGTGGCTTCTAGCCTACGATGTGAAACATCATTTTTACTGTATTTTTGCTGCTGGACGCTCGGCTCGCGTGAAGAATAGGCTCAAACTGAAACACAGCTGATTAAGCTGTGTATCAGCTGGGTGTCAGTTTGCCGCAGTTCAGCACCAAACTGACACGGGAACAGTATTGACGGTCCCGTTGGGAAGAACAATAAAAACACACACTTCATGCAAAGCGCAGCGTGAACCTGTTGGCACTGTAGGCTACGGGAGACGCTCCTCTCCATCTGATCGCTGATCCGCACGCGTCATTATCAAATGTAATATTTTCGCTCGGGGCTCCCGGTCAAACCACAACTAATCTTCCTAACAATGGCGACAACAACACTTTCCCATAATGTGAAGCTGATGGCGATTTATTAAAAAAGAAAAGAAAGAAAAGGCGCAGTGCTTCCTGCAATTGGGTCGGATCGAGTACGGCCAAATTCACACCACAAACGAACTGCAGCAGAGTGCGTTTTGAAGCGCATCGAGACTACCTCTTCAGCTGGGTCTCGGAGCGTTTGTTTGGTCCGCCCCCGAGTGCGATTGCTGTATTCACACCTGCCTGAAAGATGCGCACCGAAGGTGGAAGTGCACCTGAGTTCGTTTCAACCGAACTAAACACAGCATGTGTGAATACACCCTTATATGCCTATGGTTGGTAAACAACGCAACTGTGCTCGCTAAGACCTTTAGCTTACAATGCTACAGAACGAAAATGCAGAGTCACCTCCAGACAGTTGGAACTGTTCAGAACAAAATAAATGCCTAGTAATGTTAATAATTATGTGTGTGTCTGATGTAGGGCTAAACTTTTTTCTTCCTGTATTATATCGAGGGCTTGGAGCAAAAGGGGCGTAAGTGACATATTTTGCGAAAATGACTTTTATATATAATTTTAAAGGTCTTGATAAGTTCTATCAAATGGTGAAAGAATAACGTCACTTAACATTTTATTTTTTGAAATAAAGGCTAAAAACATAAAGGCGTAAGTGAAAACCTTCAGTTGAGTTTGGAGCAAAAAAGGCGTAAGTGCACTGAGCTTGGCGCACAAAAGGCGTAAGTGCATCATAAATAGGCTAAAGAGCTGACAATACTCGTATTGGCTTGGAGCGAAAAGGGCGTAAGTGACATTTTCAGAATTTTACAGGAGAGCAAAAACAAACTTTTTATTGATCATAAATATTTAAACAGCATATGAAATCAATCTCTACTTTAATAGAGATTAGGCTTCAAGGAATTAATATTTAAAAAATTAAAAAAAGATTTATTTAAAAAAAAAAAAAAAAAAAAAAAAAAAAGTGTTTATTTTAGTGTCCATATGTTCTCCATCATATGTGGGTATATCAAATTCTCCAAACATATTCAAAAACACCTTTTCTGTAGTATAAATGATGGTCTTTTCTGCAATCCCTCCATATTGTCAGCTCTTGAGCCTATTTATGATGCACTTACGCCTTTTGTGCGCCAAGCTCAACTGAAGTTTTTCACTTACGCCTTTATGTTTTCAGCCTTTATTTCAAAAAGTATAATGTTTAGTGACGTTATTCTTTTACCATTTGATAGAACTTATCAAGACCGTTAAAATGATATATAAAAGTCATTTCTAATCTCTATTAAAGTAGAGATTGCTTCCATATGCTGTTTTTTGTTAAATATTTACAATCAATAAAAAGTTTGTTTTTGCTCTCCTGTAAAATTCTGAAAATGTCACTTACGCCCCTTTTGCGCCAAGCCCTCGATATACACGTGTGCCCTTGGGTAAATATTGTATACCAAGATTAGATAGGTTTTTTATTTTTTTAAATTGAATTATCACAGAAATTCCTCTTTTGTTTATCCCTTTTTTCATGTTATATGCCATTTGTACAGTGTTATACTGCTCAAAAGACATTTATGAGCCATTTCAAATTATAGCCATGGTTGTGCTTGTTATTTAGACATGTAAGACTTGCATAGAGAGTAACAAATGAGCCCACAGTGTGTAGAAATGTGACATGAGTGAAAAACGCTCAGAAATGGAATGGAGTCCAGAGGGTTCATGTCAGGAATGAGAGGACGCAATTTGACAACTTGAACTACTGGATGCACAACTAACTAATCACACCAGTTGTTTTGTCTTACACACAGGTGTCTACGATATTTATTTGCCCAATTATAGGTGAATTAATTTTTTTCAGACATTCTCTTGATTTAAATTTGACATAATTCCACCATACCTCTAAATACAACTTGACGCCGGTGTCTTATCTTCACAAACACTGTGAGTGAAACATCAATGTTCACATGCATGACGAAGACTTTTAAGACATGTGGGCCTGTATAGACGAAGACCCTGTATCACAATACACACAGCAAACAATGACATTTTTTACAACACATTAATGCAAAGGAAGGGACTATTATAATGTGATGATAACAGTTTAGCATCCTGTTATAGCAAATGAATATTGCTGCTGCCATACATTAGGTCCCGTATCATGTAATTGACAGAAAAATGAAAGGTCTATATTTGGAAGATGTTTCTCATCAGCAGTGTTCGCTCTATTCATTCCCAAGATCATACATCATATATTGTAGTCGGGTTAAATACACAGCAGCTGAGCAGCATAGCAAGAAAGGCTTATTTATTTTTTATTTATTTTCAGAAAGGCTTATTTAGACTTTGAGAAACAATATAAATAGTAGACCCTGACATATAGAAAAACTAATATTAGTATCCGAAAGCAGTGCACACAAACTGTATAATTTCTTGCTACTGTTCAGTCAGGCTGTCAGGTGAATGACTGGGGACTGTTAAATAAAGAGACTACTAACAAGCATGGTGCCGTGGTGTTGAGTGTGACGTGCAGCCAGGTGGATTGTAGTATAATTTTTTGAAGATGTATGCAGTATGGAAAATGTCAGTATGCAAAAGAAAATCCTTCCAGGGAAGCATATTATTTCCCCCTTTTTCGCAGTAACTTCCTTTGTTCTTTAAGCCAGACAATGTCAATGAGTACGCTGTTTAGAAAGCAAACAAGCTGTTGTCCCTTAACTGATCTTGTATTTAGTATCATTCATCATTTGCTGTGTGTATTGTGATACAGTGTATTCGTATAGGATCACAAAGACCGTCATAAACAACGACAACATTTGACCACTTTAAACATCCTATCTCTAAATACATAAATGAATCCATTGTTTCAAGATGCCAAGTTTAAGATGTATTTCCCTTGCATGTTATAAAACAATTATTTGACACGTTTAAATAACATACATTTAACAGTGCCTGAATGTCACCAGAAACAGACCAAACTCGTGTTGTGATATCCTTGAGGTTTCAAGCATTCAGAGGGCTGCAAAATAGGCCTCCAATCTGGGATTTCATTAGGAGACAAGATGCCTCTGAACGGGAAAGTCCTGACTGCTGTGCCTTCGATCTTTAGGATAATTTCATTCTGATCACATATTTAGGTTAAGGGATCCAACATGTTCAAGTGAGACTCTGGATTAGTTGTCTTGCCTTCACAACCTTTGTTTATAACACCTGAAAACGTGTCTTCATAACTGTAACTGGTTGGGTTGGTGGCAGGTTCGCATTTGCATGTGTACCCTGTGGCCTGTGTTAACCTCTGGTCATCCAGTGTACGTGGAAAGTTGAATAACGGCCCATTGCACCTTTCACTTCCTTATTCAAACCAATGCAGTTGCCATGTCATGCCATGCCATGCCACACAGGCACAGAGTGTATTTCATCATGTCATTTTCCATATTTGAGAAATAACTAATAGCGTTGTCATTAACTTTCTGGAGCTTTTAGCTTCTCCAGTCTCCACCATGGCTATTTTGTCACACCAATATTTCCCAGGTGAAGAATGAACTTTCATGCAAAAAAAATAATAACTATCTTAATCCAATGTGCAGAGATAGCCGTTAGGTGTGACATATATTGTGGTTATAGTTAAAGGAAGCCATCCTTGACTGCTGGTAGGAGACACAGACCATGGTGCAGAGGTATCACATTTGACACATTTTACACAAGTGCTTTATCATTTATGCAATCCATCATGAAACAGCATCAGGCCTCATACAGAAAACCTGCACATTTTAGACAGAGCTATATAAACATTTATGTGCCCCCATGCATGCAATACCTCCGCTAATTATTGGCTTTAAAATAACCAGAGGTCTCTACACATTGTCCTCTGTCCGTCTTCTGCTGTATTGGATTCTATCACAATCACACTGTAGTTTGTACCTATTGGATTGGTGAGTTGGAGCTGTGGCTGCATACAGGAGTGACAGGGACTGGGCTGCACCTCATTCCATTCCTGACTCTTTGTGTTGGCCACACGCGTCCTCGAATACCATTCTCAACCTCTCTCACCCTTTCTCTCTATATCTATCCATCTATCTATCTATCTATCTATCTATCTATCTATCTATCTATCTATCTATCTATCTATCTATCTATCTATCTAACTATCTATCTATCTATCTCTTTCTCTCTCTCTCTCTCTCTCTCTCTCTCTCTCTGTCCAGAAAGACCAGTGGGACGAGGACAGGTGGGTCTGACTACAGGCTAGGTCACCGTACCCTGGCCAGTGCAATACATAGCTGACTGAGAAAAGATATTCCAATTATAAACTATCTCATTAAGTAAAAAGGTAGAATCAGTGATTCTGGAGAACGCTTGTTGACAAAATCACTTTTTGTCAGAATCAGTGAATATCTCCTCATGATACCTGTCTGTAGTGGGTGTGCTGAGTTAATACACAGTCAAGGCTCTGTAAACTGGCATGTAAACAAAGGGGGCCCACAATAGCTAGTAACATGCCAGTTTACAGAGCATATAGGCTGTGTTTTAACACAGGCCTACTGACTAACATTCCCAAGAAACGCTGACTCCACCTTTAATATTCACCAAAATAATTCAGTTACAAAAAAGGCGTAATTCTAAATCCAACATCACAAGTCCTATTCTCACCAAGTCTTTATAGCCCCGTTGTTCAAACTCTCCAGCTGAAGGTCGGTGTATTAACTTGCTGACATAACCCATCAACGTACCATCATTCAACTTTTATTAAGCCTTAACATTCTACATCTGCAACACAAACCTACTCTATCACCGGGTCAAAATTGCATTGTTGTGTTATCGTTTGTAGGTCTATATTTTTTTCCATAGGCCTACATTTTTACAAGTCTGCGCTGTGCAAGAAAAAGAAGTAGACAAAAGATAACAAACAGTCAAAAGACTAACAGTTTACATTATTACACACAACATTGTGTTACGTTTTGCTTTGGTGATTACTTTTTTGTTTCCCATAGTTTTACTTGATGCTTGTGAGGCAAATCTGATTCCATACATAAACTTAACCAACTACTGACAACAGATAAGTGAGCGGAGCAACTACCTGTGCAACAGGTGCAGTCACACCCGCGCGGTAAGAACGGACCTTCACATCCATACAAAGGGCCCTCTGTGCGTGGTTTTTTCTTCTCTCTCCAACAAATAAAACAATACCAACTAGTGTAATTCTGTGCCACATGTAGGACAAGTGAACAAAAAACTTCCTTACCTTGAGGAGAGCGCTGAGGACCAGCAGAGTCCGCAGTAGTAGCTTCATGATGCCGCACGCACGCACGCTTACTGGGAAAAGATTCGGGTGACTTTTCTATCGGTGGAATGCTCTCATGTCCGAACTTCTTTCTCGTTTAAAAAAAGGACAGCGCCGTGACTTTATTTCTCTGTCCAAACGCGCTCCTTTGCTACATCAGGAAAATTAAAGAGTCAGAAAAAGGGGAACTTTTTTTTCTCCCCCGTCGCTGTCAACGGGGAGGAGCGGCGGCCACGCGCGTCACTCACTCGGGGAAGTTTTTAGTTTTTAGGTCTGCCACTCCTCTTCTCCTCATCAGCCCCCCGCCTCTGCTATATCACCACCTATGTGTCACACACAACAGCCTCTCCTGCGAGGACTGGGCTGCCCGGCCAGGTCATGCAGAAAATAAAGAAGAGACACCCCACATTCTTGCCATAACTTGGCCACGCGAAGGAATGCATTCGCGGGGTCCCTTTGCTCACACACTCCGCACTAGAGCCGAGCTGCCAAGGCAAATTGTTTGTAGGAACCGTCCACTGAAGTTAAAGGTGTAGTTAGAGATTTTGGACAGTGGTCGTTGACAAAATCACTTTTTGTGTGTGCACTGGGAAAACAAATCTTCTGTTTATACACAGCCTAGGCTCTGTAGACTGGTATGTAAACAAAAATGTAAACAAAGGGGGTCCAGCACCAAGAAACAAGTGATAACAGTAACATTATTAGTTAAGCAGATTTTGACCTCTTTTTAGGACTGTGGCATGCACACATTGGTTGACATGTCCATTAATCCTTTGTCAGTTTTAGATTTGCACCTGCTATGAAGGGGCAAATTAGCCTACACAAAGTGTTAAACACTTTAATCTAAGTAAACAGTGGGAAAATAATGTAAGGCATACTAAAATCTCAGATTCTGCTTAAGGGCTATAAGGCCCTTATTATTTTATTTTGATCCTGCTTTGTCAGGTTTCTGCCCCTCCTCTCTGTTCATTAAATAATCAGAAATGAACTACACTGTGGGCCTGGGTGTGATATGGGTTTATCATGAAGAGTTTATTTATAGAGCAATTTTATCAGCTTTCTGACAGAGCTGCTGTACAGGAAATGGCAAATAACAGACAGCAGCTCTCTTAGATTGCTGACTTACAGTATAGGCCAAACAAAACAAAAAATATGTAAAGAGGTTGTGGTGAAATTTCATTTTAAAATATTACGTTTTACCTTGAACGTTTGCTTTTTAAGGAGAGGATATACAGTATGTATCTCCTTCATTAACACATGATGATGACTCCTGTGCTCCATTTATGTTGTTTTATTTGTTTCAGTCAACTTGTGAATCTGACTTTAAGCTTTAAACGGTCACACCACAGCCTTCCCTCGAGCTCTGCTCAAAAGTGTAATTGAAACTTCCCCATGCAGTCTTTAGTTTGGGTGTGTTGTTGTAGATCAGCCATTGCTGATACAACAAGGAAGTGAACGTTAATGTTGAAAACATGACCATCACTTGAGCAGTTGACATTTGGGACGAAACCTTCCATCTTCTTATCAGAAACTCCTGATGTAATATGTACCGGTCAAGGCAGATGGCACAATCCACAATGAGCCAGGTTCTGTCCAACATTTCTTCTCATTAAAAGGGGGGTTTTACTTGCCATCATTGCCAAGTGTTCGGGGCTCTTTATGAATAAAATTGACTTAATTACTTGACTTGACTTGACACAGCCTAATCTGGTGGGCATCAAGTAGCTCAGATGGAGCAGTTGGGGATTGCATCATGCTTTATTTATTGCCTGAATGTTCAGAATAAACCAGCACAATAGAATAAGAGTTGTGTATTTTCTTTTTTTAAAGTCTTGATTATTTTCTTTTTTCCAAAGTGAAACTTGGTTATACGCAAGCAACCCACAATCCCCTTTCTAATAGGGGGGTTCATTTTGATACTCAAAAGCCAGAAGTTAAGTTTCACAAAATTGGAAACCATTATTACAGTATTAAAGGTCACATATTATGCTAAATGCACTTTTTAAATGTGTTCTAACATATCCATGGGTTCACGGTGTGCCTAGAGACTGCCAAAATATTTTAAAAAATAACAATCTCTCCTTTTCTCACTCTCCCCCTTTCTGAAACCCCCACCTCTCCCCCAATATACTCCAGTCAGAATTCTCGACGACTATTACGTAATAGTCGGCACAGCCACATCCCCATATTTTCTTTATATGTCCATGCTTCCCCCCCACAAAACGTCCACCGTGCAGTAGTCTATGATAACCCCACCCCCCCATTTCTTATTGGTCCACGGCCCCGAGATCCGATGGAAAATTTTCCGAGCGACAGCCATGTTGTTTTCCCCGCTAAAGCCCCTATCTCACTGGGCTGCGACTGTTTGCGACAAGTTGGAGACTTCATTCGCAAACGAGTCTCTAAACTGTCTCCAAACATTCGCGGAGGTCTCAATTTCCTATCATGAGTCGCAGAGCCGCGCAGTCCTGTCGCATGAATTTTGAACATGCTAACTGGAATACACTACTGTGTCGTGCTGAGTGGGTTATTTTCTGACCTTTAAATAGTACACTGGATGCCGCCGCTTTGTGACGGACAGTTTCATACTGGCTGTTGTAAGACGTCTGCTGATGGTGGCTAATGGAGATGGAAATGATATGAACTGGTCACTATGACCTACCATTCCCAAGGAAATGTTATGTAATCCTCTGGGGATCGTTGCAGCAAGTTTGTTTCTTGTTTTATTGCTGGCCAGCTCTCTCTGTTTGTGCCTCTGTTGCCATATACTGTATGTTGTTTCTGTGTTTGTCCTCCCCACCCTCCTCTGTCAAGAGATCAAGATTCAAGTGGTTTCATGTGTGAGATGTTGCCGATAGAGCACAGGCCGAGGGACTTCGAAGGAATGTCATGTTATCTGCATGAATTCATAAACATGTACACATCATTTAAAACGTTGACCCCTGCATATCGGCCCGAGTGCACTCTAGTTACACTGTTGTCATAAATGCAGTTCCACTCATACATCAGCACCAGTTTTGGTTATATGATCCCATATTATACTAATCTGTTCTAGTTAAGTACGTTTTCTTCAAAACATCCCTTTTCACCCCTGTTCCTTTATGTCTTATCATTAAGCCACACTTAATGTATAAAAAATGGATGACAATACACATGAATTATTAACCTCCTTTTCCTGCGGACAGTCACAATTGGTGTCCCAAGTTGAACTTGTCACAAACATTAACTATTCATACACTCTTCACCTTGTTTGCTTTTGTTGACATTTGCAAAATAATCTGACAGTACTGCTCTCCATATCGCTGCAGTATAAAGCTCTGGCCACTGGTGTTCCCAACAGTACTCTCCGAAATGTCAATGGTCTAGTTCAAATAATGTATAGCATCATTTGTAACTGCCCCATCAGGAACCTCCCTCATCCTGCTGGCCTTTCATCCTCTCTTAAATCCCTCTCCCCTTTCTCTTTGTCCCTTTCCTTTATACTTCCGCCTTCATTTTTTTAAATGTATGCATTGAACAATGTACCAAAATATGCATTTGGTTGCATGAAAGGCAAGGCAGGGTTCAAATATCGTTAAAAGTCATGATTTAGTGTTTGAATGGTCCAGCTTCTGCCACTCTACATCGATCAAACTGACTAAACATTGGTTTAATTGTATGAAAATATTAAAAACAATCTATTTTAAAATCAGTTCGTGAATATACAGTAGGGGAGAACGGGGGAATCTGAGGCATCGGGTAATGTGAGCCACCCCCTGTATCTAGGCAACGGAAACATTTTTTGGTCATGTGAGATGTACGTTTTCAAGCCCCTCTCATTTCCCCATGGCCCTGAAAGAGAGGACCTCATGGTGCTGTGGTAAGCATGTTTTTTTCACCAAAATACGTATTTTGCATTTTAAAGTAAATGTTCTTGCTGTCAACTTAATCAACTGTTGTGCCAAAGCAAATGTATTCACGTAGAAAAACTTCTATCATACGTGTTGATGAACTACCAACATATAAAACCCATGTGATAATATTAGCTAAAGATTAGCTTGAAATGCCAAGAGAGGTAGTATTTTTCTCAAATTGTGGTGGTGGGGGAAAGTGAGCCAAATGCTGTGGGGGACAGTGAGGCACTGTCTCACTTTCCCCCACCATGAGGCACAAGTTAAGTTTAGTCTTAAACATATTTTAATGTAATATTACATAACATATGTTTTATTTTAATGTCATACACATTGTAGAAAAGCCATCATGCCAAGGAAATACACCAGGAAGACGGAAAGAGCACCTTCTCATCTTTCCCTGTAACCTTCAGGGCTGGAATGTAGAGTAGGCCTAGTTGTAGAGTATGACAGGCTGATGTTATAATCCAGTTGGGTCTTCTCCTGTGTTCTGAGTCCCAGGCTGTTCTCGCTGGTTCTGATTTTCCTATGCTTTGACCCCCAGACACAAGCTGGCTCTAAGGGTCCTGTGTTCTGACCCCCAGACTGTGTTCTAATCTAACCGGTTATATCTTTCATTTGAATCTTATTAAAACCTTTTGAATTATAATATGTTGTATTTGATTTTGTTCAGAGTTACTTTCAAGAGGACCTATTATACTACTTTTCTGGTCTTAATTTCTTGTTTTACACTGCTATAGACCAACCTGACACGAATCACATCACAAAAAACTATGTAGATTTTTGGGAAGCTCTTTCTCTTATTTTGGCGATCCAGCACGTCCTGTCAACACTTGAGTGTGTGTGCTTCGGCAATCTCCGCTCCCTCCGCCTGTGCATCGGCCATCTCCGCTACCCTCCCCCCCTCCTGCAAACCCCACTCCGTTGTGATTGGTTACCTTCCTTCCGGAACACTTTCAGTGGCGGGAAGCGCGAGCATGGACCTATAAGGGCGCGAGGCAGACGCGAGGCAGACGCGAACAGGGAAGTGACAGCATTACCATACATGGAAACATCCGCGTGGTGACTTCACAAAGTTACATGCGACGTCACAAAGTTACAAAGGGTAGACCGCTTTGAACACGTGACTTCTCGACTGGCTAGAATAGTGTTTAGTGCTCGGCACAGACACCCCAGACGGTCAGCAGGGAATACGTTGAAATGCATGTAAGTCATTATTTGATAATTTAGTATGGTTAAGCATGACTATGAATCATCATAACAACGTTTATAGGTCATAAAAGTCAAAAAGCATCATAGGTCCTCTTTCAAGTGTTTAGAAAATTTGCTTTGCTTAATTGACCAAACCCTATCATTCTTTTACTAGTCTGACATTAGTTATGGAATGTGTGGCTAGCTTTCAGGATTCTAACTGTTACAATATGTGTTGTTATGGTAGTTTCAGAGTGGAAAAAGTAAGTGGATCAGTTTAGCCCCAGCTGGTTCACTTTACCCCCTTGATTTTTCTGGTCCGTCTCAGTTTACCCCACAGCTGGGGTAAAGTGAGCCACATGACAACTTTTTTTAAAACAATCATATTTTCACTGCCCTTTGTCTTGAACAAATTCTGCTAATGCTACTTCTAGGAAACATCCTGAATTAATTGGAAATGTGTACATTTGAATGATAAATCATTTTAGCTTGCTTCAGGTGAGAACACACCGGGCGCGTTGGCGCTTTGGGCCAAAGCGACCAACGCGCCCGATCTGGCGCTTGGTCATTTTGTGTCAAAAAGTGGTTCAACGCGTCCCTCCAACGCTTCGCAGCTAGTCTCCCCCCCATATATTTATTCCCCTAATCAACCATGGCTGCGATCAGAACCGACCCGACACAACAGCGATCATGTCCGCACAAAAACAACAACAACACGGCCAACAATTGTGCCAAAAGACAAATAAACAGCAACTGAACGGAACAAATAGCCTTAAAACAGATTCACGCCACTCAGAAATGAACACAAACAGCAAGGCAGCACCATACCAAACACATTTACAGCAGGATTGTGCACAGGGCAGTAGAAAATAAAGGCAAGTAGCCTACATTACCTGGCTGTGACGGGACCGTAGCTGGCATAGATAGCCTATAGGGCAGGCATAAACACCGGTGCTTCGCTGTACTCGTTGTGAAAGTTCCCCGGACTTTAGCCGTTATGTTTGGGTTCATTATATGGAGGTGGTGGCCGCACACAGCCGGGTGAGTTAGCTAACGCTATCCGACCGGTGCTAACTTGGTTTATCGGCTTAAGCACAGCCACACATATTCACTGAATTAACCAGGAAGCCCATTCTCCTGGCTCACTTTCCCCACCCGAGCGGCTTCATATCACCAGCCAGCCGCATTTCCTCCACGGTGTTTATAGAGAGACAGTCTCGCACACACATCGGTGATTATTTGCTCCTCCATTTTGTCTCAGATTTTTCTGTCCTCGGTCTCTCTGCCAGTGACGTCGGGTCAAGCTCACCGCTGATTGGCCAACGCGGCTAAACGTCACGCGCTGGAGCGTTGAAAGTTAAATTTTTTCATCTTTTTTTTACGCTTTGCTGGCGCGTTGACGCTTTGATAACGCGCCCAAAGCGATGCTTTGCCGCGGCCAACGGATCCTCGCGCCTAAACCAATGGTTCCCTATGCAAAAATAGGATTTTTCAACGCGCCCACCACACCCAACGCGCCCGGTGTGTTCTCACCTTTAGAGGGGAGCAAATGTAAAAAGTGGCTCAGATTACCCCGTTCTATAATATAATATAATATAATATAATATAATATAATATAATATAATATAATATAATATAATATAATATAATATAATATAATATAATATAATATAATATAATGATAAACTGAAGGGAAATAATCTAGTGTGACCTCACTGACTTCTCTACTTTCCCCACTACCTCCCGCCCCTTCACTGTACTTCTTCTGAATCTCACAAACTACACTCCTTTAACACTTTACCACAGACGCTTTACATTTTACAGAAGCATGGATCACACTCCCTCTGTTTGACAGTAAACTGTCACCACACATGAATGTATGTACAAAGGAGGTTTTCCCTCTAAATTTGTATTTAGATTGGGGGGGAAACAGAAAGTTTCTCGCAGCGAAATGATTCACACAGCAACTATCAGAGCAGGATATCCCTACTGTAACTCCACTTTTCATCATTCCATCTTCATGAATGTCTCTCATTTGTTTGTTTATCCAGAGAAATTGGTCATAATTGCTGCTGTGACCCATGAAGATGTGTGTTTACATTTGTTCTGTCAAAGCCTGTAGTGTTTACATCTCTGCACTAGAGTAAACAGGGAATCCTAATCTGGCATTTGAAACGGTCAGATCTGAAGTCTTGTCCCCTGATGGGGGGACTGGGGTTCAATGTTGTGTAGAGGTTACTAACAAGTAAGGTGAGGTTGATGTGACAAAGTCCTGCGGCGCAGGCAGGGATGCACTGGAAAGACATTATCTCTGCACACTTCATTAGAAGTTTTTTTTCAGTGTGTTCTGCTTCATAGATTAGCCGCAAACATGCATGCATTCGTGACAGTAATATGCATTTTAAAAAACCCTGAACATTTCCCAGACTCACACTCGCTCATGCACCGATAAACACATTTAATCGATGCCAAAACCTTACAGCATCATATAAACGAGTCAACCACACTTTATTCTAGTCTTATTGCATATACAACAATATTGGGTCATAAAACTGATAATGTTTGCTGTGTATTCATTCTTTCCCCCTTCATGTCTGTGACCTAGAATGTAATTCAAACTACATGATACCGTCTTTTTATGTATTGACATTTCCTACCACAGCCAAGTTCACATCTCTGGTTATTTAATATAATGGCACAGGAACTGGGAGGAGGTGTTTCTGACTTCTTACCGTCATTTTGGTTGAAGCACAGAAAGCAAAACCTTGGGTTGGGTGCAGAAAATGGTCTCATCTGCTTTTCGAGTTAACTTCTGTACCATGAGAAAATATTTGTTACCAAGAAATGATTGAGGAATGAATGAGGAACTAATTGCTAACCAATGAAATGCTGAAAAGTACCTGAAGTTACTGAATAACTCTGAATCAAAGACTACATACGGCAATAGATGTCTTAGCGCTGTGTCAGTGAATAAGTATCGAAAGTTAATCTGCTTGATTAACATGTAACTTTTCACCAATAAATTCATTTATTATTAGCACAGTATAAGCATTGGATTACATGGGCATGATTAAAAATATTTAAAAAATATAGCAAACAGAGGACAATATTTCCTGGTTGTAAATCCCCTTATCAAGTGCCGAACACCCATGGGTAAACATGTAGTCTTTTAAGGCCAGGACACACCAGGCCGATAATCGCCGTCGTCAAAAAAAAAGACGAATCTGTTTGGTGTGTGCCGTGACGTCGGCCGACGTAGAGGTCGTCGGGCTTGTTTTGAGCCTGTCGGCCGCCGATTGAACATGTCCGACCGTCTTTCATTTGGAGCAATTTCATTGGTGGAGGGCTAGCGAATCAGTGAAGCCCGGAAGTGAGGCGGGTAGCACAAACAGCTAACAACAGCTAGCCATCGTTTTAATGTGTTTGTTCGTTTCGTTTTGAGAGTACTCACATGCATCAACCCTTGTTGACTGCTCGACACTCTCTGCTAAAAATTGTGCTCTTATGGTCCATAAATATAAATACGTATTTATATCTATGTTTATGCTCTAGAGAGATGTCCAATCATTTCCGGCTTTCGTATTTTTTCGGGCCACAATACAGATTAGCGCTGCCTGCTGTTGTGGAGACATTCCGTCCCGCGAGCGTACGGAAAATAAGCAGTCGTCTCGGTGTGTTCTTTGGCCGTGACGGGAAGACTGGAGCTTCCTGAAACGGCCGACTCCATTTTTTGCAAAGTCGGAACATGTCGGACTGGTGTGTCCTGGCCTTTAGGCCCATACTTGGATACAGATCAAAGGTTATAGTCTCAGATTTTAGAAAGCTTCCTCTAGTGAAACTGGACTTTACAAGTTACAATTAGTAGTACTTCCCGAGATCAGATCACTAAACATGAACTTATTAAAGAGTTCCTCTTTAATGAGTTCCTAATTTGTTTCTTTTAGCCGCCAAATACACAGGTATCAGTTAACCTTACTGCACAGTGTTGCTATTGTTTCAGTCACAATGAATGGCCTTTTACCCTGATGACTGATTTGTGTTTTGCTTGAAATATGTTTCACGAAATTTCACTTAGCATTCCAGTAAATGCTGTTTCCCCACGGATCTAATGCTCTGTAGAATCGCAGTGTGTCTACAGGAAATAAGCTGACTTCAGCAGCCTGCGGTCATCAGATGAACACTTAAAAGCTCCCTGATTCCCCCCAATGCAAATATGCAGCAAGATTAGCCTCCCTGTATGTCTGTCTGTCTGTCTGTCTGTCTGTCTGTCTGTGCGAGACTGTGTTTTATGGCTCCCGATAGGCAGCCTGGAAGCTGCCATCTTCATCTGGGTGTGAGATGATGAGTCACAGTCAAATCTGAGATTGGCATCGGTTTAGTAACAGACAGGAAATGCTTTAAGCCCAATAAGCCTGTTCACACTAACCACACTAAATATTAATTGGGAAAACAACCGAGAGAGCTGTGCAACAATGAGTTGGACTCTTTTGGTTACTAGTCAATAATGAAGACACCAGCAGTGAGCCATTAGGACCACTAGGTGCCTCCATTTGTCACCATGAAACCATTCCATTGTCTCATTGACATGTGAATTTGCTTATTTTATTACGGTTGGTGATTTTGGTGCCGTTATGACTGCAAAATTTGCGTGTGTGTCTTATTTATTCAAAATCATGCAGGAGGTTTCTATTTTTGATCCGCTTTTGCCTCCCCTTTAGGAAACGTGTGATTTCAAACATCCCATTACGGTAAAAACGGCTGATATAAATGCAGTGTCAGTGTGTATCGCAACAAGAGAGAATAAGGAAGTGATGTACAGTCTGAAGTTTCAGTGTAGCTACAGAGAACCAGACCGCTCAAGGCCGGCAGATATCAGCCTCTTTTCCTGTATCATTAATTAGTTAGTTTGGCAATGCTTTCACATTCAACGTTTAAGATGTGACCGTGACCTTTTGTGTGTGTGTGTGTGTGTGTGTGTGTGTGTGTGTGTGTGTGTGTGTGTGTGTGTGTGTGTGTGTGTGTGTGTGTGTGTGTGTCGAGGTGAGGTAATTTTAAAGGGGTGAGGAGGAGATGATAAGGAAGGATAGTGGAGTTTATTTAGTTGATTGTCGTGGGGGAAGGTGAGGATGTGTGGGAGAGATATATGGATGGAGAGGAGAGGAATCTGAAGGGGGTTGTAAATAGTGAAGAAAGGATGGAGGGAGGGAGGGGGAGAGAGAGACAGAAAGTTGTACGATATGATGAGATTTTGTTTAATAATTTACTGAAGGTCGGACTAAAAAGAACATTTAAAAAAATAGAGAAATGGGATTTCAGAGGAGCTCATGTGCATATCCACAAAACCTCAGCGAGGTAGTGCACATGAATGCAATGGAAATGTAACCTCATGCAGGATTCACAGCCCTTTTGAGCTTATATGTGAGGTTAAACCAAAACAGGATTTGGGGGTATTTCCCTGAGGGAATCTTACACTGGGTTCCAACAGGCATTTAGCCTAGCTCACCATAAAGATTGGAAACAGAGAAAGAGCCAAGCGCTGTCCATATGTACAGTCAAGCCCGGAATTATTCATACCCCTGGCAAATTTTGACTTAAGGTTACTTTTCTTCAACCAGCAAGTTTTTTCTTGATTGGAAGTGACACAGGCTTCTCCCAGAGAATAATAAGACGATGTACAAGAGGCATCATTGTGGAAACAAAATTTGTTCAGCTTTTATTTACATTTGAACAAAAAGTGTCATGTCCACAATTATTCGGTCTGAGCTAGGAAAGACAGCTTTTAGCTTCAGTGCCCCTGACTCCTGGAACAACTTACAGCAACAAATTAAACTAAATAACTTCATATCCTTTAACCAATTTAAACAAACTATTTTAAATCTGCCAAACTCTACCTGTAACTGTTTTAATTAGGCTATATTGTACTTTCACCCATTTAATTTTAATTGCTACCACTTAATCTTCACCACTGTGTAAATGTTTCAATTGTTTTTCTCTTCACCTGTTGTTATGTATTTGATGTATTTGCGTTGAATATTGTTTATGTATTGTTGTTTTTCCTTTGAATTTGTTTGAACTCGACGTCATTGAAAATGAGGGTCACCCCTCAATTGGTCTCTCGAGGATAAATAAAAGTTAAATGAATTCATACACTTCTCAATAATCAATAGAAAAGCCTTTATTGGCTATAACAGCAATCAAACGCTTCCTATAATTGCTGACCAGCTTTTTGCATGTCTCCACTGGTGTTTTTGCCCATTCACCTTTAGCAATGAGCTCCAACTCTTTCAGGTTGGAGGGTCTCCTTGCCATCACCCTGATCTTTGGCTCCCTCCACAGATTCTCAATTGGATTCAAGTCAGGACTCTGGCTGGGCCAATGCAAAACGTGAATGTGTTTGTCCGCTAACCATTTCTTCACCATTTTTGCTGTGTGTTTTGGGTCGTTTTCCTGCTGAAATGTCCACTGGTTCCCAAGGCCAAGTTTCCCTGCAGACTGCCTGATGTTGTTGTTGAGAATCTTGATGTATTGCTCTCTTGTCATGGTGCCATTGACTGTGATTAGGTTCCTTGGTCCATTGGCTGAAAAAACCCCCAAAGCATTAGGTTCCCACCACCATGTTTGACAGTGGGGATGGTGTTCTTAGGGTTGAAGGCTTCTCCTTTTTTATGCCAAATGAAGGATTCATTATTGTGGCCAAACATTTAAATTTTGTTTCATCTGACCATAAAACAAAAGACCAGAAGTCTTCTTCCTTGTTCAGACGAGCATTTGCAAAGGCCCAGCGGGCTTTTGTGTGCCTTATCTGGAGAATTGGCATTCTCCTTGGTCTGCGTCCAAGGAACCCAGCAGTGTGCAGTATCCGTTGGATTGTCTGCCATGCAACGTTGCCTCCAGCAGAGTCAAGATTAACCAGAATGGCCTCAGTGATCCTGGGATTATTTTTCACCTCTCTCACTACCCTCCTGCCCAGTACAGGTATAACTTTTGGCTTCCGAACACGTCCTCATAGGTTCCCACTATGCAGAACTTCTTGTATTTTTTTAATAATACGACAATGACCAAAAACACACAGCAAAAGTGGTGAAGAAATTGTTAACGGACAAACACATCAACGCTTTACAGTGGCCCAGCCAGAGTCCTGACTTGATCCAATTGAGAGTCTGTGGAGGGAGCTAAAGATCAGGGTGATGGCAGTGAGACCCTCCAACCTGAAAGAGCTGGAGCTCATTGCTAAAGGTGAATAGGCAAAAATACCAGTGGAGACATGCAAAAAGCTGGTCAGCATTTTTAGGAAGCGTTTGATTGCTGTAATAGCCAATAAAGGCTTTTCTATTGATTATTGAGAAGGGTATGAGTAATTATGGACATGCCACTTTTTGTTCAAATGTCAATAAAAGCTGAACAACATTTTTTTCCACAATGATGCCTCTTGTAGATCGTGTTATTATCTTTTTTGAGAAGCCTGTGTTGTTTCCAATTAAGAAAAAGCGTGCTGGTTGAAGAAAAGTAACTTTAAGTCAAAATTTGCCAGGGATATGAATAATTTCTGTATCTAAATGTGGCCATATGAAGCTTTTGTTTGTGTCAACAGAAACAAAAAGTGTAAAAAAAAATAATAATACACATCAAAGGGGTTAATATGCTAGGTTGGGTGGTGTGTTTTATTTATTTAATTTGAATTACCTTGGTACCGAACCAGGCTAGTTGCTAATCGGCTGATGCTTGCTTTATATTTAACATACATAGCCTATATAGCGGTATCAATCCTCTCCTCTAACTCTCTGCAAGAAAATTATATTAAAATGTTGAACTATTCCTTTAGGGCAGGGGTGGCCAACCAGTCAGAGACAAAGAGCCACATTTTTTACTGTGTTACTGCAAAGAGCCACATCGTACACACGGGTACACACAGTGGCGATTCCAGGAAATTTTGACTGGGGGTGGCCAAGGTGGGCCACAGAGTTAGAGTGGGGTGGCCATCGCACCCCTGAATGAATAGCATGTGATATGCTGTACAACCAATTCAAAGATGATTTATAATCCCAAATGCCCAAATCATGTTAGTATCCATTGTAATGTTTGTCAGAAAACTAAACCCCTGAAGGGGGGTCTGGGGGCATCCCCCCCCAGAAGATTTTTTTTGTGTTTTTAACATGTAATCTAAGCATTCTGGCGAAGATAATAAAGGAAAAAGTCAATATTTATTTCAGCTCAGATGAATAGTAAAATTAGCAACACAACATAACTTGCTAGCAGCCAGATGCCTAACAACTGCACAGAGTCAAAAAAAGTTAAGAAAGAAAAAAAATACATATCATCTCTGAACTAGGATACATATCAGGAAAAAAATGTAATAAAAAAAATAAAATGAAAATAAAAAATAACATTTGAACTGGGGGGCGGGGGGCACTGGGGTGGCCGGTAAGATTTCAGGGGGGGGGGGCGTTTTTATTTTCGCGGGGAGCTTGCACATGCATGCACAAGCATTATTTATTAAAAAAAAAAAAAAAAAAAAAAAAAAAAAACGGGGCCCCACACTAGGACTTGAAACGGGCCCCCATATCGTTAAGGCCGCCCCTGTGATAATGACAGGACTGGACTCCTACAGTAATAAAGACGACAGGGCAGTCATTTTCAACAATGAACATTGTGTGCACTGCCTCACACACAAACTCTCAGTTCAACCAAGTCCACAAACAAAAATATAACAATTTAAAATAGCGTTTTTCTCTTACTATGCATGTTGCTTTGTGGGACGTACTTTTAGCATGGAGAGAGCTGAAGTGGCGCCGAAGATTTGAAGCCTTGAAATGCGCAAATGACACCTGGCATATAAGGCAGAATGGCCTGCCATAACGTTCAACAAAAAATATGAACTCTCCCACTCTGTTTCGGAGCGAACTTGACACAAATAGTTTACTCACGGAAAACCTCCCTCCAAGCTGAGCGGGCAGTTTTATGTTGAGTCCGCACCAAACGTTTGCGAACGTTATGTTTCGTCCTCAATTAAACATTTGCGAACAGGCATACACATAGGGCCTACACATTAATAAAATAAAAAATGTAATAATAGACAACATGTAAAACGAACGTAAGAGCCGCATGAAACGTTTGCGAACATGCACACACATAGGCCCACAAAAATAAAAATTATAAAAAAAAAATAAAAAAAAAATTATAATCACATAATTTGATATGAACTGAAGAGCCGCACGAAGCTGGGCAAAGAGCCGCATGCGGCTCGCGAGCCGCGGGTTGGCCACCCCTGCTTTAGGGTATAGCTCTGATTCCAGTGTGTGGGTACTTTTCCACTGCAGTGTCTTTTCTTCTACATGTGAATGATGAATTTTAATTTGGTCTGAGATTGTGTCATATTTTTGGTATGTGAGTTTTAGTTTGCAATAGCCTAATAAAAAAACTTGGCTCTTCTGTATTTATAGAGGATGTAGTGGATCAGGGAAGTTTGCTATGTCTACTTTGTGGTGTTAGCAGAAATGATTCTGACACTGTTTTGTCAGGTTTGTCTGTGTCAATGACTCTCAATGGTCAAGTTGTAGGTTGTGGTTACACATGTCTTTGCTTTGAGTTTGTTTTCATCGTACTGCTGTACACTGAAATAATATAAACTGGTAAAGTCTAGTGTGTGTAGTATAGTTTTGCTAATGTGCATGCCATTCTTTGTTCATTCAGAATTATTTTATTTCCATTCCAACATTTGAATGTGAAAAAAACTATAATAAAACTTGACCAAGTTGTTGTGTTACCCATTATTTGTGTTGTTCAGATGGTGGCTGTTTTATGCTGGTCAGTTCAGAGAGCTGACAGGGACAGGTTACCATATGGCCACACAGGAAGGAGGCAGAGAGAGAGAGAGAGAGCGAGAGCACAACACACTGAGGGGGAGAGACAAGAAGGGGGTTGTAAGGAAAGAGAAAGGGAAAGCAACAGAGGGGGAGGGAAGTCGGAGGAGAGCAAGATGTTAATCAATGGGGACAGCAAAGGCTGAGGACACCTGAGAAAGGGTAACGACGAGAGAGAGAGGTGGGCCGCAGAGCCCACAACCTAGAGGCAGAGGAGGTGACAGTGGGGGGTGTTGACTGCTCAGTGATGTGTTTTGAGTCCCCGTCCGAACTCCACCACCACTACACGCGCCGCACATACAAGCACACATATTCACACACATACAATCATGTTTTTGTCACTTATGGAGGAAATGGCAATGACTTTTATAAATGGAGAATTATTAACCTTTAATAATAAGACTGGAAATTGCACCAAAACCAAAGAAAATATATATTTTTGTTCAATTCATACTTTCTGACATCCTTCCGCTTACCCTCAGACCTATGCATACCAACTGCATACATCTTTAAGAATGTGTTAGTCAGATTGACTCAAAATACATTGCAATGCATGTTCATGGTGAGGAAGGATCATGTCAGCGCTGAGGCTTTTAATAGTTTTTGAGTAATGATGGTGGTCTGTGGCACAGAGGAAAAAGCTATATCAGGCTTTGGTGACACAATACTTGTTGGTGGGCTTCATTTGCTGTTGGTTTTGGCCTCTTTATAAGATTTGTCGACAATAATTGACCTATCAAATATCACCAGGCTTATCCTTTAACCCTAAAATTGAATGGTTTACCGTGTGGGAACCGTCATTTGGCAGTGAGTCCCCATAATGTTACTATATAAACGGATTGGTGTGCCCACAATGTGTTTAATACACACATACACACACAGTCTCTCTCTCTCTCTCTCTCTCTCTCTCTCTCTCTCTCTCTCTCTCGCTTTCCAGCTCCCTCACTTGCCCGCTCACTCGCTCGTTCTCCCTCATTCTGGCTCTGTTGCCAAGGCTACCGTACAGCCTCTTGCTGCATATACCTAGACGAAGCTGCCGCCTGTGGATCTCTCTCTCTCTCTCTCCTCCAGGATACAAACAAAAGAAAACCCATCAGACTTTTATACCTCTAGCGCTCTCTCACACATCCACACAGACACATCCATATTGTTAGATTCTGCCTCATCCTAACCTCACACTCGTCCTTTGCCTTTCTGCTATCGGTCTGTCTCCTTCTCGCACGCACGCACGCACGCACGCACACACACACACACACACACACACACACACATACAAACACATACACACACACACTCCTTCTTCTCCCAGACAGAGCAGAAGCAAAGGGATTGGCGTGGTTGTTGGTGTTTGGCTCCTGGTTTCTGGCTCAGAGGGAGCAGAGCGGCAGATGGCAATGTGAAGACGGGCTCAGCCAGGTAAGAGGACTTATCCTATCCAGACTTAAGGCTCTCGGTGAGTGGCTGTTCCATCCCTCCTCTACTCCCTCTGTCCCCCTCCCCTCATACCCCCCCTTTGTGCGACATGGTGAATACGAATTCCTCAACAAAGTGAAAAGGTAGGGATCTGTGATGTAGCCTCAGTATGTGCATGTGTGTAGATTTTGTAGATGATTGAAAACAGATCAATTGCCAACAGGTTGCTGTTAGAAATGAGTGTTTCCTCTCCCGTCTATTTACCATTCCAAGCTTGATTTTCCTCTGAGTTGTATCATGTCTATGTGACGATGTGGGAGTTACCAGATAGAGATGCAACAGTCCACCTCCCTGGGTGATTCATTACTAATCTATGCAGCTCTGCACTGTGTGGTCGCTCTAGCTCACCGTAGCCGTGTACGTGATATGAATGGTGTTTAGTCTTAGTATGAATGACTGCCGGAGACTGCCATCCCCTGCACTGGTGTTTTGATGCAGTGCAATCATGCAACACAATCATTTGTCACCGGGAATCCAAATTTATCTCCAGCCGCCTGTAAATCAATTCGCTATGCAGCATATTTCAATTATTCATACAGTGTGGCTTTGGCTGAATTGTAAGTTTATGTGTGTATTAATGAATGTTCTCTTTGAAATGCCCCTGGAGCTGCTTGTGAGATTGTAGGGGTGAATGTAAACAATAGAGCTGATTGATTATGTGTCTCTGTGATATACCGGAGGAACCTGCAGGCTTTGCTGGGTATTTCATTTTAAGGTCATTGTGAGCTTGTGTGTGTATATTGATATCAAGATTGTACCCATGCCAGTGTGTGTGTGCATATGTGTGTGTGTGTGTGTGTGTGTGTGTGTGTGTGTGTGTGTGTGTGTGTGTGTGTGTGTGTGTGTGTGTGTGTGTGTGTGTGATAGATAAAGGTTGATGAGGCAGGTCCCCGTAACTTCATCTCACGTTACTATCCGATCATCACTTTCAGCACGGAGCTTCCTCTTTCCCTGTCTCTCCCTTCCACATTCAGCAATTTCGACAGCGAAGCTCGATACATCAGGCGCTTTTGATTCACCTGGAAACAGGAAATCCTGCTGTGTGCCTTGATATTTTGCTGGAATGGTGGGCAGCCAGTCACACAAGCTTGACCATTAAAATGTTATTAAATATATAAGAATAGTCAAAGTCAAAAGTCAAAGTAGCTTTATGTCAATATCTTTAATATGTGCCTGACTTACAGAGGAATCTAAAGGATGTGTCTCTCCGACCCATGCTGCAATAAGTACAAAAGGATCAAATCAGATGAGATGAAATCAGTAATATATACAATAAATTCTACATAGTGCAGAAGTTAAGGCAAAACAAAACAGTATAGAAAAGGTAAATACATTGAAATGTGCAATATGAGGAACTTTATTTACAATATGTGCAATATGCAGTAAACTGAAGAAAATGAAAGTGTACATTGAAAGGGAATAGAGTAGAAAGAGGCACATTTGAACCACATTTATATACTATCTATGATTTGAACACATTGTTTTTTCCAGTCGGAGGGGGGGAGGGGGGGGGACACTGTGAACATCAGGAATGTCCATTATAAACACGAGCCAGCTGTCACGAGAAGAAGAAAAAATAAATAAAGAGCACATTAATTCCCCTTGTTCCTGATTGCAGGACAAAGAGCGTCACACAGCTTTCAGTTATTCCTGGTCCTGTGGTTCTCTCCCCCCGGATAGAGGCCAGATTATTCTGCGGCTTGGTTTAGACTCAGCTGGATGTTGGGAGCTTTGAATGGACGCAGATCAATGGAAACACTACACACACATACACACACACATTCTGTTTGAAGACTGAGGGGGTGGTGTGTGTAAGGACCCAAAGGCAGTAGAGGTGGTGAGTGATGAGCCAGGCTCAATCATCTGTCAGCGTTGACTCTACGTTTTTTTTTTAAATAGAGATTGCTGCGCTAATAGGAGTCAAAAGGAGTTTTATGCACAACAATATCTAGGTTGTTACTGCAGCGCGGTATTTGTCTCTCACAGTTTAATGTGTGTCGTGAGCTTCCCAACAATCAGCAGGACCACTGAGCGTGAGCTAAAAAAACAGCTTTTAGATTTACATAGGAATTAAAATACGACCATCATCATTGTTTAAACCCGCATAACTTTGTTTTAATTTCTAGCAGGGGCCCTGAGGTTTCCAAATGTGTGTCACATGAAAAAAACAAAGACAGACCATAGATGAAACTGACACTCAGTGTGTGAAATTAGGCAATGTTTAAGGGAACGAAAGAGACAAATACATTGTTAAAGTACATTGTTAAAGGGTACCACCAGTTAGGACACTGAGGTCACCTCCTCAGTGGAATTTCTGGTATATGGTATGGTGGACGTGATAGTCTATATTCTGATTCCAGGGCTGATATATCTACTAAAAATATGAATAATGATACTTGTAGGCAGATGAATACATACAAATATAAATAATGTCCTCATAGTTCTGGGTAAAAAAAAAATACTTTGACGTAGCATGTTGAGAAATAAAATATATATATTTTTTAAATTTAAACTATTCAAATTAGTTTTGGGTGTGTGGTCAATATTTTCTGAGAATATTGGAGACTCACTCTAAAACCCAACCTACTACAGCCCTGGTCTAAATGTAGCAAACAATTCACCAAGTGCTCGCTGAACAGCCGTAGCAAGTGTCTGAAAAACAAAGATATTTACCTCAAAGAATAAAAGAGAGGCGGAGTTTTTATTTTTTTTAGACAAATGTGAATATTTTCACTGGACTCTCGGAGCAGATGTATGTTTGTGTGTGTGTGTGTGTGTGTGTGTGTGTGTGTGTGTGTGTGTGTGTGTGTGTGTGTGTGTGTGTGTGTGTGTGTGTGTGTGTGTCTGTGTGCACTACAGTATGTTGGTTGCCACAGTTACCAGAACGCCAACCTCCCTGCGTCATTGCTTCAGACAACCTTCACACAAAAAAAGAGTCGCTTTTCCCCCCATTCATCCCTCCATCCGCTTACCTACCTGTCCATCTATTGTTTAAAAAGAAAATGGAAGCAGTTTCTCTTATACAACACAATGTTTGCGTGTATATGTGTGTGTTTGACATTGTATGTATGCATGTTGCCATGACTACGGGCCGGTCTAACTGGCGTCATCACTTCAAAACCACCTTCACAGCAAGCAACGAGAGATAGAAAAGGACTTAGAGCAGCTCTCCTCTGTTCAACACCTGCATTCTCTCTCTCTTATCCCCCCCCCCCCTCCTCTCTCTCTCTAACACACACTAACACAGGGACACACACACACTAACAAAGGGACACACCGAGACATAGCTCCTGCCACTGGTCTGGTCTCATATTCCGCTGCGCTCACCTCATTTGTTCGGAGAGGAGAGGAGAGGAGAGGAGAGGAGAGGAGAGGAGAGAGGAGAGGAGAGGAGGCTTGACTTCATGCATACTGATTCGACTTGAACAATTTGAATGAATTTCTCGGGGCGTCTGCTTAGTGTGGCTGGAATCATTTCCGCTTCTCATGAAGGGAGAGAGAGGCAGAGGGGAAGAAATGTTGACAGTTTACTGTGTCACCTCACATCACCCTCCTCCGCTCATGAAAGCACAGCTGGGAGGAAACAAGGTTGCTTCTCTGATCCGTCTTTACATAAAACTAGCTCACCAAACCTGCCTCGGCGTGACTGGTTGAGCTTGAGTCACAAGGTGGCTCTTCGTATGTGTAGCATGTTAGCAGTACACGACAGGGAAAGCCCCTGTTTTAATTCCTCTTTCCTTTATTTCTGAATTTTGACCACACGGGTTGTGATCTGTGGCTGTTGCCTTCCATCCTACAGATTTGACTCTGCCTTACAATGGCTCACAACGGCTGGTTGCAACAGGATACAGGATTTAACTTTATAATGTGATCTGACTCCTTCCCCTGTTACCTGTCATCTATCATAGGTTAGTCATGTGACAGGCTGTATGGCCTTTTGGATCTCCCAGTAAACCCAACTGGGAATGTGTGTCCTTTTGAATTGTTGGCGGGTAATAATTGATGAAAAATGGTATTACATACTCACAAATCTAGCGTCCCAACTATTGCAGACCAAAGTGATATGTGCGAAAACACTACGCCACCACTTTCACAGGCCCCCACATTCACACATCCGCACAGACCACGTGGTGGTAATCAGCCAAATGTGCAAAACACCTTTATTAATGGTTGAAGGACAAAGGAGCAGGGTGGAAAAGGGCTTTGAATACAGTGCTGGCTGATAGACACAGTTGGGTGTGTGTGTGTCTGTGTGTGTGTGTGTGTGTGTGTGTGTGTGTGTGTGTGTGTGTGTGTGTGTGTGTGTGTGTGTGTGTGTGTGTGTGTGTGTGTGTGTGTGTGTGTGTGTGTGTGTGTGTGTGTGTGTGTTGTCTTTGGATGATAATGCTCAGGACGGATGAGAGGGATGAGAGCCACTCTGTTGCCAAGGCAACGGACATGGCTGTAAACACGCTACCCCTGACTCATCCCTCCACAATAGTCTCAATACTCTCTCTCTCTCTCTCTCTCTCTCACACACACACACACACACACACACACACACACACACACACACACACACACACACAAATGCAAACACACAAACATTCTCTCTCAAACACACACACACACACACACACACACATACAAACACACACATTTGCACAATAGAGTCCAATCTGAGTGAGACAAGAGGATCCGGAGATAAGAGCCACTCCAAGCCGCTTAGCTATACATCTGAATAGGCCTGTGGAATAAATGCAACCCTTTTCTGTCATGTAGACACTCATTTAAAAACACAGAATCATACAAACACACACAACCGGACAAACACAGCTAGCACATAACAGAACTGGGAATTAACATGTAGTTTTGTTGAGTTTTCTGTATCAAGTAAAGGAACAAAGACATTGAGAATGGAAATGTGATCACTCAACAAGACAATGTAATGATAAGATAAATCATAATAAATTTGTATTATTTAAAAACAACAAACAAAAAAAAAATTGTTTTTACTTTTACTGAGTTCTAAAAGCCTCGTGATTGCAGGGAGAGATGATGTCAAAAACCTTTAACACAGTTGAGCCTCATTCAACAGGGAGACCATGACCCGCCGGCTGAGCAGCTCGACCCGTTCCCACACCGAGGACTCCATCTTTCTGAGGCCCGACGAGGACCCCGTCTGGCTGGATGAGCCCACAAAGACTAAAGAGAAGATAGGCGACGGAGCCCTCAAGAAAGACGGACTCCCACAATGCAAAGATGGGCCCACGGGGGGCCAGAGCCCGCAGGGAGAGAAGGTGTTTATGCACAAGGTGTACTCGCTGGTGATTGAGATCCACTGCTGGGTTGCATTGTTTGTCGTCTCCCAAGTCACGGTAGGTGAATAATTCAGCTCCAAACCTGGAACAAATCTTCACATGTATAGGCAAACTGTGAAAAATTCCACAGTAGTGTAATTGCAGCAATATGCCACTGGAGCACTAGACCCTTCTTTCTCCACAAAGATACTTTCTTCTCGTAAGCTTCAGTACATTGCCATGTTCTTTGAAGTGCTTGAAAAGACCGTGCACGTTTCTCCAGCAACATTTGGGGACTCAAATTGGACACCTCTTTAGTATTCGATCCCTACTCATATCTCTCTCTCTCTGTTAACTTGTTTCATTTAAATAATAAAAGGACAGGTGCATTGCGACCATATGTAAACAAACAAAATTAAAAAAATAAATTAAAAAAGATTATTACACTACACTGCACGTGGTCAAATTTACATATTTTGTATGCCTGTGTAGGCCATCTTCTTTTCTTCCCTGTTTCCTTTTCACCTGATAGCAGTCAGAGCCCTGCATGATTACCATAGCATGAATGACTGGACCATGCACAGCAACAACCTGCCTTCCCGCCTTCTCTCCTCCCAGGGGTACTGGGTGTTTTTCGTAGTGGAAGGAAATGGACCCCTCTCTTCCATCTACAAAGCCCTGCAGGTCATCGACTTCTACCTTAGCTTCATCTTACCCTGCCTCCCCATATTTGGAATGGATGTAAGTGTCAGTCCTGTATCTGACCTGGAGCTGTTAGTTTTGCATGGAAACTGCAAAAAAAAAAACTAACTGCCTCTTCCCCTGTCTTTTTCTCTCTGCACTGGCCAGTCTATGGTGTTAATGCAGGAGTTGGGAAAAACAAAAGAGCACAACTGGATTGTCCATGGAACTGCTGGCATTGGGTTGGCCATATGTGTCATCATGGTAAATGCATTCAAATCATACCCAAAGTGGTTTTAATACCACATTTGAAATGCATGTGATTTTTTCGGTGAATATGAGATTTCTATTAATTCAGCATCAGGGAACACTACAGTCTTTGAAAGTACCTCACTGGACTGGATTTTTTATGTATTCATGTTACAGAATAGCTAGTTTGTTGCTAGACTGGTTTGTTTATTGACTGATAAATGGAAACACATTTGAAAAAAATTTCATACACTAGGGGTGGGCGATATAAATTCTAATTGATAGGCCTATCATAATTTTTCAAGGAAATTTGCAATAACTATATTTATGACGATAACGAAAAAAGATTAACAACAATGTATCGGTGATGCGGCTTGCAGGGAGAATTTATTAGTGCAAACAAAATTAAGGGCATATTCCATTGCTTCTTTTCCAACTAACTAGCTACAGTAACTGTCATTAATGACAGCCTACCTATTTTGATGTGTCTACTGCCACATGGTGGGAGCAGCAGCAACATCATAGCGTGAAAGCCTAGTATACTGTATGAAGGAACCGCTGCAGTTTAACATGAAACTGTGTTATTGTGTTTTGTGTTTAATTTTCCATATTACTTTCACCCAGCAAGACATTGTTTGCACCAGTAGAAAATATTGTAGGTGGAGTTGCTACCCTGGTATTGCGATATGACACTTTTTTTAGCATGTTAAAGGTGCTACGAGGAACTTTTTTATATTTCTGAAACAGTGTCATTTTTCCTCTGATGATCATAAATTACATTTAACAGCAAACGAGACCATCCTGTGGTCATCCTGCTGAGCATTCACCAAATAATTTTTTTTTCACATCTTATCTAGCCGTTAGCACACCAGGATCTCGTAATTACGAGATACTGATGTAAAGATCTCGTAATTACGAGACAAGGATCGCCCTCTCATTCATCAATAACGTGGCTGGCTGGCTGCAGGACGGCAAAGATGACGCTATTCGACGTTATCGTCTTTTATTCCTTTTCTAAACACACTTTCATCTATTTTTTACACACAATTCATGACCAGGATATGAGAATAATGGCCTGAATGTTGATTTAGCAATTTAGTGGTCGAGGTTCCGATGTCGTGCCAAACGTAGCCCCTTTAGGCTAATGTGTGTGCGTGGGTGTGTGTGTGCGTGTGTGTGTGTGTGTGTGTGTGTGTGTGTGTGTGTGTGTGTGTGTGTTTAGTGTGCAGAGGTGAACTTAGCCATTGGGCAAAGGTAGGCAATTGCCTTTGTTTCCAGACTACAATGGGCCCCATAATCATCTAATACAATTATTTTAAAGATGTTTTAGTGTTCATTCATTAATCAGCGATCGCACCGTGAACTGAGGGACACACTTTAGGCTACTGTTTACGCCCATGATCAGGTGCTGAGGTTTGACTGGGCTTTTCTCCTGAACAGTCCCAATGACTGCATGTCTGCACAATGTTGACATAGCTACTCCTCATAGTAATGCCCTCCTCACTTTTAAGAAACATCAATATTTCCTAATGCCTCAATCCGAGCAGGAAATAAAAATTGATAACATCGGAAAGCATCATCGTTGCCGTCCTGCAGCCAGCCAGCCACGTTACTGATGAATGAGAGGGCGATCCTTATCTCGTAATTACGAGATCTTTTCTCGTAATTACGAGATACTGATGTGATGTCGTAATTACGAGATCCTGGTGTGCTAACGGCTAGATAAGGTGTGAAACTTTTTTATTTGGTGAATGCTCAGCGCCAATGTACTATCCGTGGAAAGAATGCTATTTTTATATGATTTATCTTAATACCTTTGTCATGGGAAGCTCACCCAGAAACTACAGCTGGCTAAGTAAAATCACTATGGCTTTTGTCCAGAGGGGGCACACAAAGTTAACACAAACTGAAAGTTCCTCGGAGCATCTTTAAAAATGTACACCTGTATTATTGTGGATGGTAGCCTATATGATATGGCACTAGCCCTAGCGTTCACTGCCTCCATCCTCCATCGTTACCCTCTGTCCAGGTGGTCCACATGGTGTGTAAGTGGCGTGACAGGACCGGCTTGTGGTCGTTGTCGGGAACAGTGTCGCGGGACCTAGGCGACCGCCGTCAGTCCGTGAGCCGCCAGCCGTCCTTCACCCTGTCAGAGTGGACAGACGCTCAGGAGGACCTGCTGGACATGGAGCCAGTGCCCCAGACGCCCATCTTTGACATGGGCACTGACACCAGGACGGAGGGAGACGCAGCCACCCTCCTCATGACACCAGTGGGGCTTCAGGAAAGGTTAGAGTGGGCGGCAGAAGGGTGGCATTGTAGGGAAAGTATTTTTTGGGGAAAAATAAGAGCAGTTGGGGGACAGAAGGTTTTCATGTTTGTTTACGTTTACAGTTTTTTTATCGCTTTCAAGCATTGGTCACAACTGAAATGGCATGTTTAAAACTTAAAGCGATACAGAACTCAGCGATACAGAAGTCCATCTGGTCCAAACTGTTGTGCATGTTTCATTCCTTTCACGCAAAATGTATTCAACGACCACATTTAGCAAAATACAAGAGCTCTTTTCCCATTCTTTCACATAACACACTGCAAAATACAGCAATGTGTGCTTCAGGCAAATTGTTCAATTGTTGGATTTCTGCATTATCCTGACTGAAATTTAGTGAACATCTTAGAAGAATATTACCAATTTTCTAAAATTGAAATAAACTACTTATTACAATTTCAGCTAAAAGCACAAAACTGGTGCTGGCAGACGACAGAAATTGAAGGGCCAGAATTGTCTGGTTTACTGTTGTCTGTATCGGGATCCACTCGTATCCATGTTTGCACATAGAAGATGGCTAAACACCCCCTTCACGTATATATGCATTTGTCTGACTCAACATGTATCACCCTGCAGGAGAGGCTCCAATGTGTCCTTGACCTTGGACATGTGTACACCGGGCTGCACTGAGCCCTATGGCTACGGAGGCCAGCTCTCCCCCAGAGACCAGACAGCCCAGGAGTACCTCCGGCAGGGAACCCACTCTCTGACCCCTGCCATGCTACACACACGGGCAATGGATGACCAGAGCCTACAGGCAGAGTTCTATGTGAGGGCAGCAACAGCAGCTCACCCACCTACATGCTTTAGATTTACGGGGATGAACAGAGGCTCACCGGAAAAGACGTACACTGAGACACACACAGAGACACAGGAACAAATGCACACACCCACACACACACCCAGCGAAGCTCTGCACACACCCGTAAGCATTTCCACAGTCTGTTAGTGGGCGAAGGGAAGGATAGATACAGTCATATTTACATATGAAAACCCCACAGAGGATTCCAGTGTCTGCGAGGCAGAGGGATGTGATCATACATTAAGTTGGCAATAAAAAAAATTGAATAACGTACAATCAGACAACAACAGTTTAGTGTAGAAGGGCAATGGATGTTTTAATATCGGGGGTTCTTACGTTTTTTTTGCCATGTAGAAGGTAAGGCTTCCCCTCCATTTCTGCAAGGACTGATTGTTGTTGCACCCATTGTTCTGTGTCCATCGGCAGGAAACTCCCATGAACTTTGTGGACCCTAAAGAGTACAACTACCCAGGGCTGGTGAGAAAGAACCGCTACAAAACCATTTTGCCCAGTGAGTGAAGCTGTTCCAACGTCAGTCAGAACTACTAAAATTAAATAAAACAAATGTTGTTTGTGCTGCACATGCTTATCAACTTTTTAGCTCAGGCGTGTTTGTCAAAGGTCATCTTTGCACCAGAATATTGAGACTCATATTGAGACACAGCACATAATAAAAACCCACACCTACAATGTAATCCTGTAAAACTGAGCTGAAAGATGTAATATAGTATGTGTGCATGAATATTTCCCATCTTCTTCTGCTGTCTTCTCTTTGAATTACAACCCATTTGTTCACTGTTTCTCATGATAATGTCATACTGTCCACCTCCAGACACGCACAGCAGAGTGATTTTGAAGTCCCAGGATGAAGATGATTTCCTCGCTACTTACATCAATGCGAATTATCTCAAAGTAAGTGAAACAATATGAGCATCTACTGTATAAGCAAAATATTGCTTGAATGTGGATTCAGGAGGATGCTTGTTGTCATGTTTTTTTTTGTCAGATTTAGGGAATATCCCCTCACAATCTGTTACTTACGTATGTACTGTGTGCGCGCTGACAGGAAAACAAGTGTTTCAGTAATACATAGCCTAGGCTCTGTAAACTGGCATGTTGCTAGCTACTGTTGGCTCCTCTGTTTAAATACCCTTTTCAGTGTCTCCTCCTCACAGTCAATGTGTGTGTGTGTGTGTGTGTGTGTGTGTGTGTGTGTGTGTGTGTGTGTGCGTGTGTGCGTGTGTGTGTGCGTGCGGGCATGCTTGTATGTGTCTGTTGTGCGCAGGGTTATGGGGATGAGGAGCGTGCATACATTGCCACCCAGGGTCCCACAGTGAACACAGTGGGGGACTTCTGGAGGATGGTGTGGCAGGAGAGATGTCCAATCATAGTGATGATCACAAACCTGGAGGAGAAGAACGAGGTCACTGTGGAGAAATGTGTGGTTGTGATGATGATGATGATGATGATGATGATGATGATGATGATGATGATGATGATGATGATGATGGGTAAATGGAAATATATGTTGATAATAGAATGTATAGAATATCCCCTTGAGTGTTGGTTGTGTACTGCAGAAATGTGCAGAGTACTGGCCCGAGGACACTGTAACCCATGAGGGTATTGAGATCACCATTGTCACGGTAACCCAGGAGGACGACTACAGTCTGAGGGTGTTTACTTTGAAGGTAAGACAAAGAAAAAAGTGTTTACTGTTGAAGGGTGAAAACAGTGCACACACAACATAACTTGATGCAACACTTTGAAGGATCACTTCTCAGCATACAGCTATGCAGATCAGAATGTATGAATACAATGGAGATGCATGGCATTGATTTTATGATACTCACAGCATTAACACTTCTATACTAAAACAAAACTGGGTCTGAAGCCACACTATCAGCTCTTTGAGGCTATTAACATGTTAAATGCAGTTTTTTTTTTTTACAATATTCACATTTTAACAGGTTAGCTAATTAGCAGTAAACACAAACTACGGCTAGGTTGATGGGATTGTAATTCCTTTTGCAGGTATTTGAATATTTATATTTGGGAGTTTTGTAAAAATTAATCCATGATGACTGGTGACTGAAGATGAAAATGTTTTACAATTCATCTTGAGGGAGACAATGTCTCTTTACAGTGATGTGTACAGGACTCCAAGGAAGAAGAGATCCTGTACGCCATTGAGACCTTCCTGGCTTAAAAAAAAGAGTCCCCTTGTGGTTCTAGAGGAAATATCAAGAGATCAATGAAGCCTTTAGGATTTATCCTCAAAGGACCATGAATGTCTGAAAAAAATAATTCATAGCAATCCCTCCAGCGGTTGTTGAATTATTTCAAAATCCACATTATTATATGAACAATTTTGACTGCAACCTCTACCAAACACAGAAAGTGTGTTCCATGCATTATGCAAATCTGTTTTATTTCAACATCTGACAAAAAGAAAACTTAATGTTTGCTATAACCTGCAGTATATCTGTTTACAACAGGCTGAGAGTGTTGACATTCTTTTTTCAGGTGACTGATTGGATCCACACATCTGATCGCAAGATTCATATAAGCGCACGGGATAAAAAAATTTAAGTAATTTAGCACTAGTATAGACTTGCCTCCACAAAAGATTGTGATACTGGGGTCTCAACATACCAAGCAAACACCACCAAAGTTTTCTTTTTGGCAAAGTGAATCAGACTGTCACGATGTGTACTGGCTCACTACAGATGTGTGTTGAGTGGTGGATTACTTAGCGTCCCTGATGTAGCTTTGTTTTTCAGTCGCATTCATGTGTTTATGATGGGTGCTTGGTATTTAATTTAGGGTCATGTTGGCATTGGCACTTAGCAAGCCAAACAGGATAATTTAGTAAATGCAGCATGCATCTCATTAGTAAGCACCAGGGGATCATTATATAACCATGTTCTGAGTTAAAAGCTTGTTGTTTATACAACTCCTCTGGTTCATCCTGTTGGATTAATGACCATTGTCAGACGGACGCTGAGGGAATAAGAAGCAGCTGATGGATTTGATTATGTTATAGCATAGGCGAGGGAGGAGGAGACAATGTATGCTCTTTTTTTCATAGCCCTCGCACTTTATTTACTCTTTTGCGGTCTTGCTCTGTTGCTCTGTGTTCATTGTTGTCCTGGCAACTAACGCCAAGGTAACAATTTGAATATACATGCCTGCAGAGCAACAGGCCAATCAGAAATCAGTTTGTCACATGGTCACATCCGTATTTCATGCCTGAAAGTTTTTTTTTTGTGTGTGTGTGTGTGTGTCAGTGTGGGGATGAGGAGCGCAGTCTGCAGCAGTACTGGTACACCTCGTGGCCTGATCAGAAGACTCCAGACAAGGCTCCACCTCTTCTGGAACTAGTGCAGGAAGTGGAAAGGGCAAGAGAAGAAGCCCCACCCTCCACAGGCCCTATAATTGTCCACTGCAGGTACTGAAGTAGCTGGTTTGTGATGTGATGTGACAATTTAGGAGCTCATGCAAAACACATTAAAATGTGTTCAGAAGGCTCTGAGTCAATAGGCCTATAATAAATGCACTTTGGGGAACATTTTACTTTTTTCATTAGAGGAACCCTTTTTCGTTGTATAAAAATAAAGAAGATTGGCTGAACAGAGTATTGCCTTCTTCTAATCCTCCACTGTCTGATTTCCCCAGAGGGAATTTGACATTAATCAAATTAGTGGGATCAGTGCTAATCAATACACCCATCCACACGTTTTCTCCTTCTCCATCCATCCATCCTACGTCCCTCCACCCCTCCAACATATTTTGTCCGTAGTGCTGGAATTGGTCGAACTGGCTGCTTCATTGCCACCTCCATCCTGTGCAAGCAGCTGAGGACTGAGGGTGTGGTTGACATCCTGAGAACCACCTGTCAGCTCCGTCTGGACAGGTGATATATTCTTAGGCCTCATCCACGCTCATGACTTTTTGACTACCAGTGTATTACATATGAACCTTTAAATCTCTCTATTCACAATAGACACTTTAACTTGTCAAAGTAGGGAAAGCACAGATGTAACTAATTGGTACTAATTGGCGTTCCATTCAGGTGTCCCGGTAAGAACAATGCAGCCATTAATATTAGTGAAACAAGTTACATGACAAGTTGACAAGTCAAAGTCATATGATGAATACTTCCTTCTTTGCTGGAACAGTGCCTGTTTTTACTTAAAAATTATAGACGAAAGGAAAATATGAAGGCTCATTCATTGTGTGAGACATTACTGCAGTTTGAACTAAGATCTACAGTAAGAAATAAATCAATCTTAACCCCTTTGTAAAAACAAACAATGTAGGATTTTCTGTAGCAAAACAAACATGGCCAGCACAGTCTCAGGTTACATTCTTATTTTATTACATTGTTTTGATACCACAAAATAATTGTAGGCACACTTTTCCAATGAAAACACTTGCATGCTCATGTCGAAGCAGGCATTATGTTTAATGTGGTCACCATCATAGCATCTGAATTGTGTGTGTGTGTGTGTGTGTGTGTGTGTGTGTGTGTGTGTGTGTGTGTGTGTGTGTGTGTGTGTGTGTGTGTGTGTGTGTGTGTGTGTGTGTGTGTCTCAGGGGCGGGATGATCCAGACGGGTGAGCAGTACCAGTTTGTGCATCACGTTCTCAGCCTGTATGAGAAGCAGCTGTCGCACAGCGCTGAGGAGTAGAGAGTGAGCACTGGAGCCACACCCAGACCGAGACACACCACTGTACTCTGTACCGCCTCCAGGGGGTATGCACCACTGTACCTGACCTTCATCTCCAATGTCACCCTTTAACAAAGCTCAAACCATGTTAATCTCTTCTCACTCAAGACAGGCTCGCTCAGACCGGACTGAACAGTTCCCATAAAATCTGTGCTCAATGTGTGTCATTTGAGGAGGAAAACAACATAGGGAGGTAGAATGAATTTGAGATAAAATAAATATCCTGATCGGACACATTGGTGTCATCGATCCGAAAAATCCTGCAGAGTCTTACAAATCATGACCCGAAACAATCCAAGCCCCACACTTCTGAAATCATATCATTTGCACTGCTGAGGCTTTTTTTTTATTCATGTTACTGTACATGAGTCTCAGTCATCAAGGTCTTATTTAGTACTGAAAGAAAAAGCCCCTTCATATTCTGTATGTACAGTTAACAAAAAGTTAGACTGGAGCAGAAGCATAATCAGATCACCTGCAACGGTGTTGGTTTGATGTATTGAGGAAATTCAAGTTCAGACTCCTAAAGTTATTGTCATCAACAAGGGCCCCTTACAGTAAAAGTGCCAGCATCGTTTAAATCTATACTGAAAGTATCAAATGCCAGCCTTATATTAAACACTATATAAATGTGAAACACATGAAATATAAGTTAAATAGCATCTTTTCTCATTGACTTTCTCTTTCGATGTAAAAAATATATATATAAAAATAAAAATCATTAAAAGGTCTGTTTCAACTTTTGATGCATTCAGGAGTCACCTCATCTTCAGGTTGCATGGTGCTAAGTGTTCATTAAAGGCATGTGCAATGTTATTGAACATAGGAATGTATAACAATTAGGTTAATAATGAACTCATTAGGATTTCTGTGCAGTATACAGTTTTTACCATGCTGCCTGTGCAGTCCCATGGCCCATGATGTTTACAACAAAAAACTCCTTCATTAAGGCCACATAGACATACACTCGGAGGCGCCACAGAGCCAGCGACACTGAGGGGACAGAGGCCAGAAATAGAATCGGACCGTCAGAAAAATCAATGCAAAAAGCCCAATGAAACGAGGGAGTATTACACAGGGGAAAGCAGAAAGTCGCACCATATAAATCGCAGCATACATTGATGACAGATGGTCACATAGAGCTAATATTTGTGGAAACGCCCATGTCATGAAGCTTGTCGCCCTCAGAGTTACATGCTCTGTGATGCCTTTGCTTTCAACAGTAGCTTGAACACGTCCGTAAAGTCAGAAGCCCATGATTGTTGTATAGACAGGCCAAGCCTAATCTGTATCAAGCACAATAGACCAACTAAGGTTGTCTCTGATTTTCAGCTGTAAAAGTTATATTTTTTTCTTTCCCGTATTGTATATTGATTGTGTTGAGTTTAATGGATTGCATGTGCTGTATGGGACTCCCTAGGTCCACAATCAAAGCGACGTGATTGGTTGTCCTGCTTTTTGTTGTGTATAAGGGTTTAAGCCTATTATATTGCTTGCTCTCGGCCAATGCTTTTGATACAGTTTGCTTTTGTGAAAACGACCAGAGATATTTTTAGAACATTTTGATACAATCCTTTCGAGTAGATGCCTTGTGTATATTTCCGTTTACACCATGATGGAATGTAGCTCATACTGTGGATCAAACCATTGATTTATATTGCGAGATTTGACAGAGCAAAATGTGACAACTACCTAAGTTACCTTACAGTTCAGAAAAAAATAGATAATCTTCAGTATTATTACTTTATGCCTTTAGGCTTTGCTTTAATATGCTTTGCTTTCTGTGTATGTTTTTACTGTTTTCCTTGGGGATTTTGTACCTCATACTGAGTTTTTACGCAGTCCCCACTCGATTCCATCTGTGACTGTAGGCCACTCTCAGTTGACAACAAGAGAAATAATTGCTATGTGTAAGGCAGCTAAAACAGTGAAGAAAGTTTTCTATGTAACAAAAATCACACTCAAACAACTTATTTCTTGACTCAATGCATCAGATCAACGGTCATGAACATTATCAGAGGATAGTATTAACTGTGTGGGCTCGGACCAATTTATAAACATCAAATCAAATAGCAAATTAAACTGCCAAAGTTACATTTTACAGGAAAACAGGACTGAGGTTGATATGAAAAGAGAATCTATTGTGGGACTTTTGACATAATCCTCTGATAATGTCCAGTGTATACTTGACTGAAAACCAATTATTTTTAGTGCTTACATTGCTTACCTGGTCCTCTTCTGATGATCAAAAATGGGGATTACAAAATAGATGGACATACAACAAACCAGCAATCAGTATTCCTCTCCTCTGCTACAGTATCGCTTTAAGTTGTGAGTTTTTGCATCCAAATAAAGGTAGATTTTCATGAATCTTTGTTGTTGTCTCTCTGACATTCTATTTCTCTATCACAAACAGACCTCTATTCAAAACCAGAGCATCAAAAAAATTACTGTGTGCAATGAAACAAACAAGAGCTCTACATTTAAAAAATGTAAAATAAAGATGGTGGAAAAGAGAACAGAGATCCTTTGGGACTTGAATGTCACAGCTGTGTTGGCTTCATGCAGTGCTGGAGAGGTGACGTCCATTCACATTACCTTCACTGTTCCTGCAACAGAAAAAAAAAACATCCCCTTGCACCACATAGTCCAGTTACATATCTAAACCACAAGATGGCAGTATATACAATGTTATTGCACATACTTCCACCAACTATGTTCACCCTGCATTCATCTGCTTACTAATTAAGGTTTACATGGCAGTGCAACAGAACAAAGGTTTGCCATCAGACAAAAGAGAAAGAATGATGCTGAATTCACCCAATACCCACTTATTAGGCCTGCAACTGCTTTATTTATTGGTTAGAAATAATGTTGTAGATAAATCAATGTTCTTTTCTCTATAAGCCATACAGAAACTGAGTTTGTGACACCCTGTTTGTCACAATGTATTTTGACCCAACTTCCACCTCATTAGAGGTCTAATGAGAAAGACTAATTGGAATATATACCTGTGTGGGTGTACCTTTGAATTGTTTTCAGAAATGTTGATTTGAGTCTGAATATGTGTCACAACTAGCAAATTCCTAGTCAATCGTTTACAAAAAGCTACTATAAAAGAATAAAGGTGTTATTGTCTTAAATTATTATTTCGTGAATAATTGAAACATTAACATTTCATACTGTTTGCACCTCGAACTGATGTACAGCTTAAATTAGGCATTGTAAGCAAAAGCTAAATAATTAAAGAGGACAGTGATGCCAATATTTTTTAAGTTTTTGAAGATGTGATTGGTATGATTATAGTTTGTTCGTTTCAGCAAAAAATAAACACATAATGGAATCTATAGGGGCCAGTATGTTTATCTCAGAATATAGACCTGGGCAAATGCATTCATACAGCTCAGAGGTTTATAGGAGCAATTCAATTAAGAATAACATGTGCACCAGACTCTGATGAAGACCACATTTACCATATAAGGAAAACAAATATTAGTAACTATAAAACATAACTTTAAAGGCTAAATGATAATTGGAGGAAAAAAGATAATTATTTAACCTGCTCAACTAGCCTATTCATGGTTTGATACACAACACCATGACACCTTTTAGAAAAAAATTAAACCATACATAGTTTAGCTTTGTCTTTATTACCTTCAACTTGCACGTTACTACAGGTATTCCATCAGCATTGTTCTAGTTGGGTTCTAATTGTTTTTAACCTTTAACACTTCTAACACTAAAATCTATTTTAATCACAAAGTGGCTGATCTGCACGTTTAAACAAAAATTGATTAAGGGTTAACAAAAATGCATACCATTGTAGCCTATAATTGTACATAGCAATCTTGGTGAAATAAATAAATAACACAATACTAACTCTTCTAGTAAACAAATATTACGAAATTACATGCCTATTCATAAAGTGCACAATATAACGCTATAATTTGACTGCACTCTCCGTGAGTGCGTCTCCTTTAAAAAAGCCGGACTGTCCCTTTAATCCACAGATCAACCCGCTGACGTCACCCATCCCTTGAGCCGCCTGCGCTGATTGGCTAGAGGTGACGTCAACCTCATATCCCCCCCCCTCTCCCCTACTGAACCATGACCTCATCTCTTTGGTTCAAGAAAGTGCTAAAGTGCACCTTCTGTAACAACCCCCACCTACCCCCATCACCAACACACACTAACACATTATAACGTAGCCTAGCAAAGCTATCTATCCCTCCACGAGCCCAACTCCCGTTAAACAGCTGAAGAAGCTTTTTGTATGCTACCACGGCGCTTCATGTCTCGTTTGTTCCTGGCGCTGTCACCGACTGTCAGCTGCACTGCCCCCCGCCGCTCAGCCAGGTAAACACCGGCCAGCTCCATGAAGACACCGTGGCTGTCTCACACATGGAGGACAGTTGAATGACTCACAGGAGCTGCGTGGAGCCCGAGGTGAGTGTCGTGTGTGTCTGATAGTCGTTTATTAGCAACGAGATAAGATGTTATCAAGTGCGTTGCTACCCACAAAGCTAGCTTACGTTAGCAGCGGTGGCTCGCTATCTGCGCTCGTGCTCCCCCCTCCTTACCCCGCTGCTGCTGCGAGTCCGTCAGCGCGCACTCCCCCCTCTATGTGCGTGCACGGCTTATAATGGAAATTAAATCCGTCCAGGCTGATTTTATCGATTCTGTTAATTTGACAAACATCTGATATTCTTCCGTCCGACAATTGCCAGGTAGGTTAAATGCGTGTTGTTGTTTTCCCACGTTTTCTGTTTAATTTAGACGCTGCTGCAATATCCATCACAGCCCGTCCGCTTAATGGAGAGCTTCATTTTCGCATGCGGACATATCCACGCGTCATAACAACACGGGGCAGGTTTCCCACTCAAAACGAGCAGCGAAGCTTTTCCTAAAGGCTACATTTGTAGTTGAGAATCAAGTAATAGCCAAATTGTACAACGTTTCAAAGAGCAATGTCCTCTGTCCGCATTGTGCTCTATTATAATTTCTAAACTAGGTCGGTTTATTATAGGGCAGCTCACCATCCATCATTGTACCAAGCAGGCCACAATGTCCCGTGTATTTCTTTGTGCGCCCCATCTCTTTATTTGTCTCAATAGCCTATCTGAACACATGCTGGTTTTTTTCAATAAATATTTGCAACGTTCTTTATGTATGCTACTAAGGCTACTATCTAGAGGACATACAGTGTAGACTATTTAATGTTTGACATCATTGGCTTTATTTTCATCATTATCCGTGACGTAATTATTGTTATGATAGAGTCCGGGTTAGACCCAGTGTTTGTTATTTGACCCCGCAATTTGCAGCAGCTCAAACGGGACATTCTTTACTAAAAGGTACCATAAGTCGTAATACCTGGTTGTGTTGTTTACAGTTTGATGATGCTTCGGCTCCACCAGAGCAAATTAAATTACATGATCACTGTAACAGCAGTAGGCTATAGCACAACTTTTCATTATTTACATTCAGTTGCTTGAACATATCAATATCAACCAGATGTATATCCATAGATAATTATGTTTAAAAACATTTAAGAAGATATCCAGTGTGACGTAAGCCACTGTATTCTAGTCAGGCAATCGAAACACCCAAAGAGAGCTGGAAACAAATTTGCTATTTTGCTATTTTATTAACTTTTATAACTTTTTCTCCAAACCTGGCTTGTCTTTGTCTTATGTGTTGCAAAAATACAAAATCAAAGCATGTCAGATTTGAGGAAATTGAGACAGACATTTTGCTGACAAACCAATTCATTCATTCGTCAAAAAAACAATGCATTTTCTAGTTACAGTCCTATAATACCCTCAAAGTTGTTTTCCTTCATTTTAAGGCCTAATGGTCTGATTTGCCATAGGAATCCCCTAAAACACTATTTCAGGAACTTGCAGATAGTAGGTTGGAAATTCTCTCAGCAGACATGTTATCTCGTAAGCAATGACTGATCCGGCAGTGTTTGGAAGGCGTATCCGCATGTACCCAAGCAAGATCTCTAATTCTCCACATGTTTAAATTGGTAACCCTGTTATCCTCAAACAGCCCTGTGTGTTGAGGCCTCACTTGAATACCTGCAGCCTCCATTGTTGTGGCCGCTTTCTAAAGTGTAAATGACATATACACTCACACAGTAAAGGGCAAGAGATGCTCTGATGATGTAAGTGTTTGTAGTCTAAACAAACAACTCTTGTCTCATTGTATGAAACTAAGAGCCAGCTTTACACCTGTCTATTTGATGCCGTGGCCACAGGTGACGTTATGCAGTTAGTTAAAGAATAACCTGGATGGTATTACATCAGCGTTGGTTGCCCTCCAGTTGCTCTCTTTGTGTTAGCCTGGTGTCTGATATGGCGTTATTGAGCTGGCTCATCGTGCTTACCTCATGGTTTTGTATGAAGGGCCCATAAATATGTCGGTCATGGTTATTCCATTTTATGGAGATAAAGTTACTTCCCCAACTTTGTTTGATTGACCTATTACAAAGAAGCTGTTTTTCTTATCATCAGTCTTTTGTTATCAGCTGTAAAGAGTACAGCAAAGTCTGTTGATGATTTATGAGACTGTATTCTACTTGACAATCCCTGGGATTTCCTCGTTCCTCTCTAGTTAGAAAACAAGGCATTGAAGTCTGCAGTCCCGTCTATTCATTTGTAAATTACAATTGTTCTGACCATTAAGTCAGCTGTGAGTAGTGTGTGTGATTAATAATTTAAACAGTTAGTGAATAAGAAAAAGTATCGCACTTCTTTTGCATGAATTAAATGGCAGGTAGATAGATATGAAAATGTCAAGTGTGTGCCTTGTCTGTGATAAAACTTGACTCGCATATAAGCTTTGTATAAAATACGATTTCCCAACCACGAGCCTTGGCCTCCTTGTGCTTTAAATGAAGTGTAGCTGAACGTTCCAGTGCTTTGGAGGCACTTTAGGTACATTATGATTTTCCAAGTTACCAGTTAATATGGTTACTCTGCATTTAGCCATTCTGCATTTATTCAGCATTTAATAGATGCACAACCTTGTCCGCCTACATCTTTTGACCATGTGCACCTGTTTGTATGTGGACTACATTAATAGAAGTAAAAAAAAAAAAGCTTATTTACATCCAGCTCAGAAAAAGTGTAGAAAACAAGTTCTGTTAAAATTCCTTTCTCAGGTTTGACAAATTCTAATATAATCTAAGCAGCAGAGCACACATCTCATAAGACTACTTCACTGTAAAGATCTCATTACTTATTCAAGAAAACACGATAACTTCAATGTAGCCGTGAAGCTAAAGTTGAGAGAATATATTTAACAATTGTATTGTAGCTAGCCCCGTGTCATTATCATTAGCATTATCCCTATATTGATCTAGCCTCAGCACCAGTAGCATCCCATCACCATCACCCTGTTTCCATGGCAACAACAGAATTTGCTCCAGGCCTGTACTCTCTCTCTCTTGCGCTCTCTCTCTCTCTCGCGCTCTCCTCCCTGGTTTGTTGTCCTCTGTTCGGCCAGAGAGCCTCAGAGCAAGCTTCTGGCTGCTGCCTGTTTCAGTTTAAGGAGCTTGTTTGTTTTTAGCCCCTCCTGCCTGGATGCAAGATGGCGGAAGGAAGACAGCAGGGGTTGTGGTTGTTATGCTGAGTAAGCACTAAGCAGCAGCACACTGGGATTATTTCTCTGTGTAACATGGTGTGTCATTCATTAATTTCTCTCTTTTACCATATTCTGATGTTAACCCGTGTCTATCTTTGTCCCTGTCTCCATTACTTTCTCCCATTGTCTCCCTCTTGTCCACACAAACAGGGTCCAGGGGGAGAGAGAGGTGACCGTAGGATGATTGTTGTTTTGTTGCATGTTTAGGGAGATGCAAAAGCGCCCGTCTCTCTTGCCACACATGTAAACCTGCACACTCCTCCCCTCCCCATCCCCTTTGCAAAACGCACAAGAGCAAGAAAGACAGCGATAGAGGAGGGAAGGAGGGATTCGGAGAGAAAAAGTGAGAGAGTGGCTGGGCGAGTGGG